>NW_024080885.1:0-94847 GCF_003009895.1 Hyaena hyaena
GAACACCAGCCTCATCAACCAGAAGAAGAAGATGGATGCAGACCTGTCCCAGCTTCAGACTGAAGTGGAGGAGGCCGTGCAGGAGTGCAGGAACGCTGAGGAGAAGGCCAAGAAGGCCATCACAGATGTGAGTGGCTGCCCTCCTTCCTGCCCCCGCTAAGGACATGAGCAGGGCCCCGGGGTCCAGGCCAGGCCATGGCAAGTTGACCCTGCAGCTGCATGAGTCTGAGGGCCCCGGGAAACAAATGCCACGATGGGAAAAAGGTGATCCTGAGGGACAAGAGGCCCGGGGCCTCTGTTCTTTTACACGTGTCTCCCGTCCCCAGGCTGCCATGATGGCAGAAGAGCTGAAGAAGGAGCAGGACACCAGCGCCCACTTGGAGCGCATGAAGAAGAACATGGAGCAGACCATCAAGGACCTGCAGCACCGGCTGGACGAAGCCGAGCAGATCGCCCTCAAGGGCGGCAAGAAGCAGCTGCAGAAGCTGGAGGCCCGGGTGCGGGAGCTGGAGAATGAGCTGGAGGCAGAGCAGAAGCGCAACGTGGAGTCGGTCAAGGGCATGAGGAAGAGTGAGCGCCGCATCAAGGAGCTGACCTACCAGGTGCGGGCATGGGGCTGCTCCGGGGGACAGTTGAGAGCAGATGTGAAAGTGCTTCCCCAGTCCCACCTCCCAGCCCACACACACATCTACTTTTTGGGAATGCCACCCGACCCTCCTGGAACCCATTTCTTGACAAGCTGTCTTTAGATTAATTTTCTTTCAAATTCACTAGAGTCAGTTTGGCTTGAGTCCATGATTTTTCCTAGTGAATGGAGAACATGCCTCTACTTCCTGAGTCTCTTAACCAGCAATTTCCTCAGGATTTTTAAAAAATGTTTTTATTCATTTTTTGAGAGACAGAGACAGAGCCCAAGCAGGGGAGAGGCAGAGAGCAAGGAGGACACAGAATCCAAAGCAGGCTCCAGGCTCTGAGCTATAAGCACAGAGCCCGATGCAGGTCTCAAACTCACGAACCTTGAGATGATGACCTGAGCCGAAGTCGGCCGCATAACTGACTGAGGCACCCAGGCGCCCCTCAGGTTTTTTTTTTTTTAATAACCAAAGTGCCACCATGAAGGCTTTAGCACAGTCCAAGGAATCTTTCTACTGGCCTGAAAGGGAAGGACATAGTGTAGCACTTCAGGGATAAAAGTCAGAGATGTGAAAAGACCCAGATCTTCCAAGGAGCCTCTGGAACAACAGATAGCAGACCTTAGATAAAGAAGATCCCCAAATGTTTTAAGACCTGCATCTGAATAGCTCAGAGCTTTTGCCCTTGACCTGTTATTTTCACAGTGTGCCTGAGAAGGAAGGACAGAGAAAGCGGGTATTGGTCCATTTGACAGCTGGATATAAGAGGCACAAGGAGGAGACACAGCTATAGAACTGCAGATGTATTGCGTACCTAAGTGCAAGTGACATCTTAGCACATGCAATGATGTGGAGATAGGAATGATCAGGTGACAGCAATCCTGTACAGTGCCCAAATCTGGCCCGGTACAATATAAATAAGATAGGTTAAAAATGGTCTGGACTATAATAGCACCCCCTTTGTTCTGGGTTCCTCATTAGTCCTCTCAGCTCACTCCAAAACCACTGGCCAAGAGTATCTATGGTACTCCAGGCTGGAGCTGAAACAGCCCCGATGTCTCCATAATATCAGATGAAGGAATTCTGTTTGGTTCTGAGGCTCTTTCCCCACTTTTAGCTTTAGGGCTACAGCCCTCTTTGCCCTTTAGGTCCAGACTGAGAACTGCACTGCGGCCCTTTGACCTACAAGTAGTGGCAGAGTTGGAATCCCCCACCCCCTCATTGACCTGGCCCATGGGAGGGAGGGGCAGCTGAAGCCTAGGGAAGAAAGTGACATACTGAGGGAGGAAACAATGATTGCACTTGCACTTCCCCGCCATCGGTTTCTCCCATCCATCCACCCCCAGACGGAGGAGGACAAGAAGAACCTGCTGCGGCTGCAGGACCTGGTGGACAAGCTGCAGCTGAAGGTCAAGGCCTACAAGCGCCAGGCCGAGGAGGCAGTGAGTTCATGGTTTTCTCCACTCTCTGTCAACACACCTCCCATGTGTGAGAATCGACGGGTGTCCGCCTAAGCATGGGGACTGGAGGTTTCATGTGCCCTGTGTGCTCAGAGCTGTGTCAGACACTCTGAGCAAACAAAAGCAATGCTTATCTGACCCAGGACCTGCCTACAAACTGCTTATGATCCATACATCAGTAGGCCCAAGAGAAGGCAGTGCCATTGCTAAGCAGGCCAGGGGGCCAGACAGTGCTGAAGGCTGGAAGGCGGCTGTGGAATTGGGCCCAGACAAGGACCTGACCATAGCACAGGGGGAAGACTCCAGGTGGGCAGCAAAGTGTGCAAATAAGGGTGGATGCGCACACATTGCAGGAACCCCACTGTTGGGAGCATCTATCAGAGTTGTGGTTGGGCAGGTGCAGTGAGGCTGAGTTCTGAAAGGGACCGGACCAGATAGCATCTAATTCACCTTGGGTAGTGGGTGGCCATGAACGATTCTGAATGCTGGGCAAGTTGAGGAGGATGCCAAGCCAGGAGCAGGATACCCTTGGCAAGGCTGGTGCAGGAACATAGTTGACGGGTGAGAGCACGAAGCCCCCAGCTCAGGACAGGGAGTCCCTCAGACCGCGATGCTGGGTATTTCCACCCCCTGCCGCCTCTCACCTCATCCTCCCCTGCCCCAAAACTCCCACAGGAGGAACAGGCCAACACCAACCTGTCCAAGTTCCGCAAGGTGCAGCACGAGCTGGATGAGGCAGAGGAACGGGCAGACATCGCTGAATCCCAGGTCAACAAGCTGCGGGCCAAGAGCCGCGACATTGGCGCCAAGGTGCGTCCCTCCTCCGGGACCCGCTAGTCACCCCATGCCAGCACACCCACCAACATCAGTGCCCCTCAGAGTAGGCACTCCTTACCCTATAGTGTGACAGACCTGAGGTCCCACCACTCCCATACCTGAGACTCCCCTTCCTACTCAGCACAGCCCATACAGACTGGCACCTCTGAAGAAAGTCCAGGTTCACCCCCTAAACTACAAAGACCCATAAATGAGAACCAAGATCCCTGAGGCTAGAACCTCTCCCCCTAAAGGTATCCCCTTTAGGCCCCTAAAAGCCCTAGAGATTCTTCCCCACACCCTTCCTCCCTCTTGTCAGCTGCCCCCTCACACCTTTTATTCCTTTCTCAGCAAAAACTGCATGATGAGGAGTGACACCGCCTCAGGAACCTCACTCTTGCCAACCTGTAATAAACATGAGTGCCAGACTCTGCCTGTGTCCTGTCCTTCCCGCCACCATCCAGGAGCTATCTTAAAGCTCCTGAGAGGAGGGAGGCCCTATCCTTGTGTCAGAGCTTTGGGAGTCAAGGCATTCCACATCTACAGAAGTGAGGTGTCCTCCCTGAGTCCCAGTTCTGCTCAGTCAAGCATACAAAGGAGGAGAGGGAGAAATGTCAGACGGAGAGAAGACAAAGGAGAGAAGACAAAGGGTGAGCTAATTCTTTGTGCTGGGAGACAGAATTTTAGGGTCAAAGCTAAAGCTACCCTCCACTTATCCCAGCTCTGAGGCTATAGGGGTTACAGATGTCCTAGGATACCTGTTCCCTCCTAAATGAATTTCCCACTTACACTAGGAGAGAAACTAACCTTTATGAGTAACCCACAGGGAGCCCCCCTCCTTATCATTCCCAGACATAGTCAGCTGGTACCCAGGTCTGACCTCAGCCTCTGTGGTCGCCCTCATGAGGCGATCCTGAGACAAAGGCCAGCTGATGCTGAACCCGAATCAACAGGCACTGTGGAGACGGAGGCCGAGCCATTTTTTTCTGAGCTATAGGGAGCTTAGTACTGTATCCAAATCACCTGTATAGATAGGTGTTAGGCAAGCTGGGTTCTAGTCCCAGCTCTGTCACACGTAAAGAGGTCACTTCCTGTGACTAGGCTTGTTTTCTCTTATGTGAAATGAGGTCATTGGACCAGATGATATCTAAGGGCTCTTCCAGAGCCAGCATTTTGGGGCACCTCATCTGGTGCCACAGGCTGACCTCACTCCTGTGGCCTGCGGGCCAAGTCCTCCCCACACCACAAGGGGGAGCTCCACACATGCCCCAGGCAAGCACCTGGTCCACAAACCTGTGTGTGCAGGTATGGCGGGTGGGCACTTGTGTCTTCTCAGACACAGGACTCAGGGCACCCAGCCACCAGGCACACCACAAAGGCCTGGTACACAAAGAACGTGGAGAGGAAGTTTTGTGTTGAGGGAAGTTTTCAGCACCTTCAGTGCAGCTGCCCTTCCTCATTACTCAGACCTCGCTGCAGAAGAGGGACCATGACCTGCTCCAGGCAGCATTTCTATGAATACTCCCTGGCTTTCCTAATCTGCCTGATTTCTGGGGAAGAAAAAGACTCACCAGTAGGATTTGAATCTTTTAATTTAGGAATGACCAGCTTCTTCCTGCCCTCCCTCCCCCAAACACCTTCTTCCTCTTGGAGCTTCATCAGAGCAGTGAGCCCCACAGACAAATCTGTGGTGACTTCTCAGGCCAGATTCCATCTCTGTAGGTCTGGCTGGGAGGTAGTGGGCTGAGGGCTAGTGAGACCAAAGGAAATGTGCACTGTTCCCTTTGGCGGGGCCTGGGAGCCAGGTAGCTCAGGATTATTGCTGGTCATCTGTGAATATGGAGGCAGGGAGGGAGGGGCATATCAGGATAGGGTGGCTGGGGCAAAGGGTGGAGGGGGCATCTTCTCTCCCCAGAGCACAGACACTCACCCTGGGTGGTCCTGGGCGCCATCTCAGTCCGGTAGATCTTGAAGGCATCATAGGCAAAGACAGAAACCAGGATGATGCCAAAAACCTGTGGGAGTAGGATTGGGGATGGCACAATAAAGGCCACTGGCCACCATCGATTTGGGAGAAGGAGGTGTGTGGTATGGGCAAGGTGTGAGCCAGAGCCCCGGGGTACTGGCTTGGACTTGTGGGGAGGCACAGAGAGTGTGCAAACACTAGCCAAAGGTGCTTAGGGTCTGGGGAGCTCTGTGGGGCTGGACTCACAAAAGCAGCAATGGCAGCTCCATCCCGAGAGGTCACAGCCGCAAAGGAGACCACCAGGAAGATGATGATGGCACTGACACAGCGGAGGAAGTCCTGGGGGGTGGGGGTGCAGGGTCAGAGGGCAAGGGAACATCACCCTGAGGTTTTCCAAGCTGGTCAGCAGCTTGACCCTCAGGCACTGTGAATCCCTACATGGAAATACCCCTGGACACAATATAAAGCATTTGAGGGAGAGAGAGAGAGAGCCAGAGATCACACGGCTAACTAGGGAAGGGATGCAGGTGAATGGAAAATGACCAAGATGAGAAGCCAGGCCCTGGGTGGCACAGGGCTGGGGCATACCAGCTAGGAGGGCCAGGGCAGGGCTAGACTGGGCCTGGACCTTTGGTGAGTGGAAGAGCTGCTCTAAATGATCTGCATCCTTGTTGTCAGTGACAACAGTGAAACCAGGGTGGGGCTGGGCCCCTTACTGACCCAGGAAAAGGAGAGAGGCTGGGAAGGAAAAGGAAAATTTAGCATTCAGAGAAGGGACCAGATTGGGGTAAGGGAGGCAGCATCCCTCACCAGACAGGGCCAATTCAGACGATCGAAGCGCTGGTAGTACTGGGTAGCGTAGAGGAAGAGGAAGGCGAGCGTGATGAAGAACTCGAGCAGCGCTGCAGCCATGTAGGCAGAGATGGAGGCCGTGAAGCAGATGAAGATGATGAAGCTCAGGGCCTGCAGGACCAAGTATGTGAAGTTTTCCAGGAAGGGGACACAGGCATGGCCAGATTTTTGCCTTCCCCTCCTCAGGAACTCCCCCAGGCTGGCCCCTCCCCAACCCATCCTTGGAGGTCTCCGCATCCCTGGTAGCAGGAGCCCAAAATAGTGTTTGCCCGTTGAGGGCAGTCTGCAGCTTCCCACCTCTCCCTGCCCTGGATCCGGGCAACCTCAGCAGTGTGGCCCAGCTGCACCACCCCCAGGGGCACCATTCTATGGAACCCACAAAAGAGGTGTCCTGCTGAAGCATGGGGGACAGGGTGAAATCCAGCCTCTGGAGTCATGCCCCCCAGTAGCCCTGTACCCCCAGAGGGACCCCCTATGCCATAATACTTTCCCTGCTCCCAGATATCGTAAACTCCTCTAAACAAGGACCAAAACAAGGCCTTGGGTTCTATACCCAGAGACAAGGTTTAGAAGGCAGATGGACTTTAAGTATCCCTTGGCTCTGGCAATATAGGATGCCATATGTGCAATGGACTTAAGTTAATGCTAAGGTCTTGCTAAGTGACAAGGGAAGAGCCTTTCCTGAGAATAGATGTTCATGGGGAGCAGACAACAGATAAAGTGGGACTGCAGAAAGTCTGCCCTTTATTTCCTAACTTCAGTCCTTCCTGCTGCACCCGAACCTGCTGTAACTGTCTTCAGATGGAAAGGCAGCAAGAAGGCAGGGTAGGAGGTGAAGGCAGGGCAGCTGGGGGCAGCAGGGATGTCCAGAAAGCCTGGGAAAGGATCCGGCTAAGGAGTGAGTCCAGGGGAGGCCCTGGGATGGGGAGAGGGAAGACTGGGATCATATTGGGAGAGACAGAGGTGCCAGGTTGGGGAGGTGGCTGTTACCAGCTCCGTTTCCAGCAAGATGCCTTTGAGGGAGGAGAGGAAGGTCTTGTCCATGGTGAAGCCCTGGAGCACTGCAGCTGCCCCCTCTTCGGGGGGCCGGTCCCTGCGATCCCGAGCACTGAGCATCTCCGTGGGGCCCCCCAGGCACAGCCCCCACTGCTACCAGCCAGGGAAGGGAACTGGGAAGACGGAAACCTGGAGAGATGGGGAAGCAAACAGGAACAGGGAGGCACTTGGAGAAATCTGAAAGAGAAGTGGGCAGGCTGGCTGTGGGGCCGCAGGGGAGGCTTGCCCAGATGGACCTTCTCCCAGCTGCCCAGAGTGCCTCTGCTGGGGCCTGCAATGACCCCCCCAGGAAGCACATGGGGAGGGGAGGGGTGGGGCGGGGAGGAGTGGTCAGCCCTCCCCTTACTGGAGCCCAACCCCGCCCAGAGAAGGAGAGAAGGGAGGAGGGGGGGGAAGGAGGAGGTCCACAAAGAAACTGGGAGGAGCCTGGTGGTCAGCGGAGAAACGGGCTAGACGAGGGGCCCCCCAAGGACCCGTGCCTGAAGAAGTTTGCATCCCCCTCCCTTAACTCCTCTCTTCCTGGCTGTCCTTTCTCCCTTTTCCTTTTAAGGAGGGTGGGAGCTGGAGCCCGGCCCAGGCAGCACCCCCCAGGACCAGGCTATAGCAGCCAAGACTGAGGACAAAGGCAGATTGTTGGGGGGACAAGGGGGCGCTGTGTGCCTGCTGCAGTGCCTCAATGGGCCTCTGTCTCTCCAGCATGCCAGGAGGGCAGCCTGACCCCCGCCCCAGTGTTCAGGGGTAGGCCAGGGAGCCAGAGAAGGGCCGGGATGGGAGGCCACAGCGGAAACTCTGGAAGGCAGAAGAACAGGGCAGTAGGTAAGGGCTGACGGTGGGGAAGAGAAAGAACCAGGCTGGGGAGCTTGGTGCTCAGGCACCAGGGACGCCAAGACAATTTAGGCCGTTTTAAATACAGATTATTTATTTGGATAAGTCTCTCAATGCTCAATAAGCAGCCTCTTCCTCAGAGCCTAGTAACTGCACCAAGGTATGTGCAAAGGAGATGCTCAAGGAGTGTTGGATGGATGGATGGATGGATGGATGGATGGATGGACGGACAGATGAACGAACAAATGAAATGAGGGGCTCTCCATTGACAAAGGGGAAAGTAGCAAGAAAGTGCTTGTGCTGTGCCAGGCCAGCTGGGGATGGGAGAAAAGGAAGAGACAGGGATGCTCCAGAAAGGAGCAGGGCCTTAATGACCTCTCCCAAGAGGAAATGCAGGACGCCCTCTTCTAGCGGCCTCAAGCAGCTCCGTTGCTTCACCCTGCATTTCCCATCCACTCCAAATGTGAAAAGTGCGGATCCCCCCAAAGTCCTCCACCCTGTCCCATGATTTTGCTGCTCCAGTAGTGCTTTGAAGGGGGTGAGCATTCGGGTTCCTGGCTCACCATGGCAGGTGGTCATACACCCAGTTCCACTGTTCCAACCAGGAACTGGCCATGGGCGCATGACTAGGCCATCACTCGGGGTCGCACACACACACAAGCCAGGGAGACGCGGTAGAGCCTTTGTTCCAGGCAGTAGCCATCACGGGCACCCTGCTCTCCAGGGCATGGCCGCCGGTAGAAGACAGTCTGGTTGTGGTAGAGCAACTCCGAGTTGCCCAGGGGGTCCATGTGGGAGCCAGTCTGTAGGCTGACACAGTGTGGACACAGGCAACGAGCGTGGTACAGGTCCTGGGGGAGCCGGTTCAAGTCCCTGTCCAACCTGCAGGGGTGGCACTCATCAGACTCTGGAGGGAGACTGGCAGGGCAGACGGGGGACGGGCCAGAAGCAGGGAGGGCTCCGCGTGGAAACTTGGTAGTGAGGCAGGCCTGGCTTTTTGTCCCAGCTTTTGCACCCACTTGCTGAGTGACTTTAAGCAAGTCACCCCCTCCTGTCTGGGATTTGTTTTCCCTACTGTAAGTGAGGGCTGGGGAGGAAGAGTGGTTTTCTGATTCCAGGAGCCTTTGCCGAGGCAGGGGAAGACAAGCAGCCTCAGGCATGAGGTTTCTTTCTGTAACTGTCATTACACTTTTAGGGTTTATTATTATTATTATTAAGTAAAAATTGTTCTTACGTCCAAGTATAAAAAACTGTAAAGTTCACGGTCTCCCTACGAGTCTCACTCCCCAGAGGGAGCCACTGTCAACCATTTCCTGCACATCCTTCCAGACACTTTTTATGCATATATTATAAATACACATAAGTGTGCGTGGTAAGACATATTTACTTATTCTGAAAGGATTTTGTGGCCAAAACAAGACTTGAAAAGTAGATGCTCCCAAGGTCTGAGACTCCCAAAGGCTGGCAGGAAACAACCACTGGGTTGTAAGACCATTCTCATACAGACAAGCCGTCCCGAGCTGGGGCTCAGCTAGCACACCGTTTCCCAGAGAGGGATCCCTCGTAACTACCCTGCAAGAAAAGGGGCCTGCGGCCAAATGAGTTTGGGAAATACAATGTCTTCTTTTCCACAGACTTCTCACAGCCTTTAATGCACTGAGCACATTATGAATCTCTGAGGGGTGAGGGCTAGAGCAACTTTTCCCACATTTAACTGTCATCATTAATTTCTGAGGAGAAGTTTGTGGGACGAGTACCACAAAGAAAACTTTGGGGAAGATCAGCCGTGTAGTCATCAGGAGTTTGTCGCCTCCAAACAAGGGGTCTGGACCCCAGCCAAGTCAGCCATCAGGCACCCAACCTCCCCATAGGGGATCCCACTTTTTTTGCATTTAGCCCAGGACCTAGCCAGACTTCTAAGACCACTTCAAATCATGGCGACCTGCAGTCTTCTCCCTGGATCTAGTCTCAATCAGAGCTGACCTTCTCCCTTCCCCCTGAACTTGTCCACCCATCCCCAAAGCCAAGGCCAAGCCAGAGTTACATTTATGGGGAATAGGAACACAGACACCCAAGAAAACACAGGATAGAGATCCCTTAGGCCCTAATTTTTAATATTTTGCTTTGTTGTCCTGATTTTAGTGCTTCCTAATATTTTTTACATCATGGCACAAATAGAAAATTTTAACATATGTGTGGCACACCAAATGAAAGAATAAGACTGCCCATTATCAAAGGCTCAGGCAGTTGTACATCTGGCACTTGATTTCTGCTCAGGTCATGATCCTAGGGTTGTGGGATCAAGCCCCGAGTAGGGCTCTGCACTCAGTGTGGAGGCTGCTTAACACTCTCTCTCTCTCATTCTCTCTCTCTCTCTCTGCCCCTCTCCCCCACATGTGTTCTCTCGAAAAGAAAAGAGAAGGGAAGGGGAAGGGAAGGGAAGAGAGGGGAGGGGAGGGGAGGAGAGGGAAGGAAACAATAAGCTTTGAAAACTTGAGTAATTGGGTCAAAGTCACCCAATAAGAGTCAGATCTAGAACCCAGACTAGGCCTTGTCTAACGCTCAAACCTTTATGGAGTCTCTGAGATAAAAAGGGGCAGGCTGGAATTGCATGGAACTCCCCTGGCCCCTCACATATACTCTGACAGGCACACATGCAGGAACTTGGGAGGGGGCTGCAGACTCACTCATATCTCCAGGGGGAGATAGACCTGCTGTTGAGGGGTCCATCTTCACTGGCCCTGCAGGATTCTGGGTGGTGGATGAGGCTAGTGGTCTCTGGTGGGGTCATGAGCACAGTGTTCTGCGTCAGCCATTCATGAGTGGAGTCCTGGCCTTTGCTGGGGCAGCACCTGGACCAGTGGATGCAGTCCTTCTTGATCCGAATACTGAGGGTGTGGGTTCCCATGGCCATTACCAAGAACACGACCACCTATAAGAAAAGCCCAGTAAGAGACCTCTCAACTAATCTGGGTATTCCTTCCCCAGTTGTGATCCTGGTTTCCAGCTCCACCTGATCCCCAGCCCCAAACCTGGCCTCTCTCCACCCTCAGCAATGTCCCAGCACCTGCCAGGCCCCCTTGGACTCACCTGGTTCATACTGGATGCTGCTCGCCCAGCCAAGGTACTGCACTGGCTGACAGGTGGGGCCTTGTGGAAGCAGGCTGACTGGAGCAGCTTGGGCGTCCTGGTTTTATTTTCAGCAAACCTGTTTTGTTTATTCAAATTTATTTCCACAACCTTTTGGAGGGAGTGACCTGACATTAAAAAACAAAACAAAATCAAAAAAACCCTGAGAGGGTTTTCAAAGGGCTGATCAAGTGCCATCTGCATGGAAGTTATAATTCACATCACACCTTGGTAGACTATTTGGGACACTTTGTTCTTTGCACCTTTCCTGGCATGGGGTCAAAGTAATGGTATTCTGCTATTCTTGGTGTTGAGAACTGACATTACGGTAATTTCCCTGACTGGCCTCGTACCCCAAATTAGAAAACATCTTCTGGTCTGTCTTCAGGAGGCCTCAGTTCCATGCTCCCCCACCCCCCAGGGCCTGGTCTCCACCATTCCCTTTTTTCTCAAACACCCTCCTGATCACTCACATCAGTGAACCTTTCCCTCTCTCCTCATTGTCCCTCAACCCTTCTGTTCTCTGACTCCTTCCTCACTTTCAGTGACCCCAACTACTAGGACCTTCATCATCTAAGATTTCTTCCTCGTTGTCCACTCCCTAACTTCCCCTCGCCATTTCCAGTAGTGATGCCCTACACCCCATCCCAACCTTCCCTGACTTCCTCTGGATCAGGGATACAGGTCTAACCTCATAGGACTGCCAGGAATACCCTGACCCTATCAGTTTTTTGGCTGGATGCTCAGGGTCTGATGGAAGAAGATGTAGGTGGTTGCTTCCATTGCACAAATGAGAAGGTGAGGCCAGGAAGAGAAGGGGCTCGGTTATTAACAGCTTCAATAAGACCCAACAGGAAGTCCTGGCTCCATAACAGATCTGTCCCTACCCCTGCTCACAGGGCATTGGGGACAAGAGCCATAGCAAGGGTAGCTGCCCCTCTTAGGCCATGGGGCAAGCCCACCTAGCCTCAGCCCTGCCCCCAGCTCCCCGGGCCACTGAGGGAGCATGTGTGCTCAAAAATGCTTTAACTAGGCCTGATGGCAAAGACATGGGTCAGCCAGGGGTGCCCCCACCTGGGAGACACTGCCCTGAGAGTCAGCCACCAACTTCCCTCCAGGCCTCTTTTCTCCATCCTTGCCCATCGACCCCCCTCATCCCCCACACCCACAACCCCCCCAACCCCAACACACTCATACACAGACATGGTCTCTAGAATGATGTTTCTGATTTGCATGTGCTTTCCCTTAGAAAATACTCCTCTAGTAACCAGGGACTCAAAATAAACAAAGGGAACCAGGAATAACTTAAACTGCAGAATGAGAAGGAATCCTTCAAGTGTTATAGGGCAGAGCAGCCCCAGAGCAGAAGAGTGATGAGGGCAGGGGGCAGTCTGGAGAATTGGGAGAAGATGTTCTGTGGTTTGGGGGAAGCCTGGAACTAGGGGTGAGGCGGGGGCTTAGGAAAAATAGGTGGTGGCTGGGAGAGCAGGAGCTCAGGAAAAGCACTGAGGAACAGGAACACATCACCGGGCTCCCATTGCCCAACTGTCTGCCGTATGCTCGCTGACGCCCTCTCATTTCTGCATGTCACTGTCCTCAGTTCCTGAGTGTCACGTGCCAGATGGTGCCAAGCCTTGCATATGCATCAGCTCATTTTATCCTTACGATAAGACCATGAGATGGAAACTATTATCCCCATATTACAGATGAGAAAGCTAAGACTCAACCAAATTTAGTAACCTACCCAAGCTTGCACAGTTAGGGAGCGGCAGAGCAGGCTTTCCACTCCAGCCCTGAGCAACTTCAAACCTAATCTCCTGGCATGGAGATAACACACTGTGCTGACACCCAGTAAGCTGCAAATGGATGAGAAATCCCTGCAGTATGTGCTTTCCTACTTACCCAGGCTTGGACCACAACAGGTCTCATTTGAACCTGCCAGAGGCCATGGGATATTCCTGCCCACTCAGGCACTCAGCCCTGATGGCTAGGATCCACTGCTCTAGCTCCTTATTCCCCAGAATTTGGTCTGGCACATGGCCACCAGGGTGGCTTTTGGTGTTCCTGAGAAACCCCCAACCCCAGAAAAGGCTCTGAGGGTGCACTGCCCTCCCAAGAGAGCTGGATTCCTTTGGATGTCTTCCAAACCAATCACAGCCACAGAGCCCAGGATGGGGTGCTCAAAAGAGCTGGAAGATCCCAGCTACTTGTTTCACTTATTGATGCTACATTGCCCTTCAGGAGAGGCCTTTGGGGGTGTCCCCCTGTCTCTGTACCAGGATGTCCTCTGAGGAAACCCCTAAAAGGCAGAAGAGCTCCCCCCATCCAAGCACACAGCTGCCCCTCCAGTCGGCCTTTCCCCCACTAGGATGATTGGTTCTGACCTGAGAACCTGTGCTCTGAGTCACACACACCCCACCCCCTTGGGTTTGCTCAGCCTCTGCCCTTATCTCAGTAGCAGACTCCTTAGGGTGATCCCCTACCATGAGAAACATTTTCCAGAGGGTTTTCCTCCTAGGGTAACTAGTTTTGGAATCCCTGAGTCACTTCAGCTTCCAGGGAATCCTCTGGGGTGTGGGGAGATAGGGGTGGCAATGGGAAGAATGGTGGAGGCGGAAACAAAGGAAAGTTCACCCAGCACCTGTCCTCACCTGCCTGGGCCCAACTGGCAGCCAGGAGGGGCTGGCTGAGTCCCTGGAAGAGGAATCAGCACCCAGCAGGAAAGGGCAGGGGAGATGTAACAGAATATATCCCTACCTCTGGTCAGGAAAGACTCTAGGGGCTTTCAGAAAGCTAGATATGTGGCTGTCCTGCCCTTTCACAGAAAGACATCCCAGTCCTCACCTGTTGCCTTGAAGCCCTGACTCTGCCTCTGGTCATTTCTTGACTTTAGGCCCTCTCTGGACCTTTCTCCTCATTTGTAGAAGGGTTTGTGGTTTTTGTTTTTGAGGGGGTAAACTCGTTGACCACAAAAGCACCAGCCAGCTCAGCTGCCCTGGATCCCAGCTCCTGAAATAATGCTGAAACCACAGGACTCAGCAGAGTCTGATGAGGCTTATCTGCACACATCGGATGTGAGGTAGGGACACTAGTCATTAAAATACTGAGATATGCCTGCTCCTGCTGATAAGAGCATGCTGCCATCAGCCCAGGGGGTCCCTTCTAAATCACAACCTGCCTGTGACCCAGCAACTGAAGGCCTGTCCCAGATGGGGGTCTCCAGAATACTGCACCCGTGTCCTGATTAGTAAGTGATTAACGGTACTGGTTGCTACCTAATTATAGTATCCCCTTTAGGTACAAAGATGCTTGGGCTTAGGAACCTGCCTTCAAAGAGAGCCTTGTCTGGCCTGGGCGACACATGGAGAATCAGGGTGAACTGGACAAAGAGCCCAGCAACTCCCTCCCCCAGCCCAGCACTGGGCCCTGGGCTTACTCAGATTCGTCCTACAGTCATGGCTGCCCTGTTATTTCATTCACTTACCAGCTATTTATTGAGTGCCTACTGTGTGCCAGCCACTATTCTAAATGCTACCAGGAGTGCAGAGGAGGACAAGCCAGATAAGTTCTCTGCTTCATGAAGCTTACATTTTAGGAAGAGACAGATGATAAACAAGGAAACAAGATAATTCCTGATAAAAGTTAGTGGTATGAAGAAAATGAAAGTGTTATGAGATGGGGGCTGAGGGGGTAGAGGGAGGGAGTTGTTTTAACTTGGAAAGCCAGGAAAATCCTTTATGAGGATACAGAATTTGACATGATGATGGAAAGCATATAAGGGAAGAATCGTCTAGGCAGAGGTAGCAGGACATGCAGAGTCCCAGAAGTGGGAAAGAGCTTGGCATATTTGAGAAACAGAAAGGACGGTGTGGATGGAAAACAAAGTATAAGGGGGAGGGTGGGATGACATAAGGTAAAGACCTAGGCAGGGGCCAAATCACATAAGGTCTTCCAGGTTGTGATAGAGCATTTGGACTTTATTCTAAGGTAAGGGCGAAGGTACTGACTGGATTCAAGCATGATCTATAGGATGTGAGTTTCTCAAGGGCACTCACTGTTTCCTTGACCTTCTGCTGCCCCCATAGGGCTGCCATCAAATAACAAGAATAATAGTTGCTTTTATCCAACATTTACACAGCATGGGTGAGGTACTCTGGAATTTCTTTTTATTTATGTTTTAATGTTTAGCTATTTTTATTTTTGAGAACAGGAAAAAGGCAGAGAGAGAGAGAGAGAGAGAGAGAGAGAGAGAGAGGAGGGAGATAGAGAATGCCAAGCAGACTCCATGCTGCCAGCACAGAGCCCAATGCAGGACTCAACCCCATGAACTCTGAGATCGTGACCTGAGCTGAAATCAAGAGTTGGATGCTTAACCAACTGAGCCACCCAGGCACCCTGTTAGGAATTTCTTAATCCTCACAACAAGCCTGATGCTATTGGTTCCATTATTATCCCCACTATATAGACCGGGAACCAGAGGCTCCAAGAGGTCATGCCAAGGTCACTAACTAGTATTGAAACCAGGAGTAGAATCCAGGCAATCTGGGTGCTCTGGGGTCCAAAGAGAGGAGAACTGGAAGAATTCTTGAGCACCTGAGTTTTGAGCAGCAAGAGGAGTAAAAACAGATCAAGGAAGTCATGGCGTAGGATGGAAGAGACCAGGGGTAGGCCCTGCTGAGAAGGGGAGAGAAGCTGGGGTCCAGAAAGCCAGGTGGAGTGGTTCCTTCCTTTCTGTCCCTTGAATATGGCCAGGGCAAGCCCTGAAGCTGAGGGCCAAGCAGCCAGTAGCCTGTCGCCCACTTAGGGTCTCAGAGCCCAGCTTGGGTTTTCTCCAACCTTACCTGGACCCCAGAGCTCTCCCTAAACAAGGTAGAATCGCCTTAAAACCTCTGCAAAGGAGAAGGCAAAGATAAGGACAGGGAACGGCTCCTCCGGGTGTCAACAAAGAAACACTTCCAATTTTCATCAAAGTACAAGTAGGGGGGTGGCAAAAGGAGCCAAGGTGAAGAAAAGTCAGGCAGGGAGATCTTTGCTCTCGGCATTTTATATATATTTACTCTTCACCAAAGACACTGTTACAGATGAAGACCTGAGACTCAGAGATGTTATATAACTTGACCAAGATCACATAGCTAATAAAACAGAATTCATTCTTGAGTCTCACTGGCTCTATTTCATGCCTGGACACTCCAGAAGCATATTTTTATTTTCCTGCAGGTTTGTATTCTGCTCTCCCTCATCTACATGTATTTCCCCAGACACTGAGCTACAGGCAATGAGCCCCAATGCCCACCTCCCAAACCACCATTCTGCCTGGTCCTAGAACTTCTTTTCTGCCTAATCTTTTCTGACCTCCATCTACTTCTCCTTGTGCCTGTCTGAGCATTCATCTTTGGGAACTGGAATTCCTGCCCACTTCCATCTTGTGTCCCAATTTGCCCTGGCAGTCCTCTGGGCAGAGCATACCAAGTCACTCCCCACCAGCTGAATGTCCGTGTTCCAGGCAGCCAGGGCCCCAGGACTGGGGTCTGGAGGAGACTGGACAGGGGCTGGAGCTGAACTGGGGAGCTCTCCCTTCAGATGCATCTGGAAATGTATAAGTTCCTCTACTGCCCTAAGGGTGTCTAAGTCTGTTTGGAGTTCCCAGGCCCACCTTCCGTTTGCACACATCTCTGAGTGAAGCCCAGATCCAATACTGTACTGTCCATCTCCATGTTAACCCTGAAATCTCTTCCTAACCCACCGCATAGGTCCCACAGGGCTCTTCACAGGTGCCCAGGTGACAGGGAAGGGGAACCAGGCCAGGTATCCCCTTCCCCTCCTAGAAAATGCCTGGATGTGTGGGCCTGTGGAATGTGGGGAGAGAAGGAGGCATCCTCAGGTTCACAAAGGGCCTTGAATTAGACTTCTGATGTTATCTACAAATGAAGTTATACATAGAGTCATTGTCTGTTTTATGTGTTTGAAGTGTTAATTTGTTAAACGTAAACACTGAAAATCTACTACAGCTTTTTAATCCTGTTTGGCATCTCATTTTTTAAATACTAGAAACTTCAAAAATGGAAGAAGGAAAGCTCCCTTCCAGCCTAAGATGCTTTGAGGTGTGTCCCAATAGGAAGAAGCAGGAGATGGGGGTAGCTGGAGGGAACAGCACACACTAAGGAGTAGTAATAGGTCAGGAGAAGTGTGGGAACCCAAGAACCCTGTCCTTGCAGCTGATCCCAGATCCTCTGAAAGAGGTCTGCCCTTTTGTGCCCGCACTCCCCACTCCTGCTCCGCGTGGCAGCCGAGTGAGGCAGAGTGAGGGCGGGGGACAGGCCCAGACTGGCAGAGAAGTGTAAGAACGGCACAACCCGCCCGCCTTCAGCTCTGGGACCAGGCTCATGTTCTCTCGCCAGGGCCAGAATCCATGACCGGCTGCAGACCCCCGCTGTCCCCCGCAAGAACGGTTGGCCACCGCTGCCACCCCTGCGGAGGTAACGCCAGAGAGAAGAGACGCTCTGCTGAGGACCCCGGAAAGGAGGAGGGAGCGCGCTCCCTCCCAAGGGAAGGACAGATGTGGGGCTCATGAAAGGGAGGCAGACAGAGGCGCGGGGCTCACTGGGCAGAGCGGGGGCGTGGCGGGGTGAGGGAAGCTCCCAGGAGAAAACGGACCAGACCGCGGGGAGGTCGGCCTTGACGGAGAGGAAGAGGCGCCGCACAGAGGGCCCGGGAGGGGGCGTGCAGTTTGGCCCGAGGGTCTCGAGCTGAAACTCAACACCCGCCTTTGGAGGGATCGTCCTCCTTTCTCCTCCGCCCCTTCCCTTCCCCTCCCTTTTCCCCTCCCTCCTTTCTTTTAATCCCCAGGACTGAGTCCCGCGCCGGAGCGGAGAGGGCCCGAGGGGAGGAGGAAGGAACTACCCTGAGAGAGAGAGAGAGAGCCGGGAGCCCGGGAAGGGGAGGGAAGGGGAGCCGCGCGCGGGGCCTGAGCCTGCAGGCCACGCGCGCCCCCCCGGAGCCTTCGCAGCCCCCTCAGTGTTCCCCTACCCTCTCCAGGCGAGTCCACAGGACCCTGGCCCCTGCTCCTCCTTCGCCTTCTCTTTGCTGCTTCTTTTGCTTTGTGGCCTTTCTTTCCGTCCCCAGAGCCACCTGGGAGCTGCCCAGGGCTCCGGGGCGCGCCGAGGGGGCCCTGCCGGGGGTGCGCGTGAGCGGACCGCGGGGTGGCGGCGTGCGGCGGCTGGGCCCTGAGACGGCGCGTGGAAAGCCGTCCCGCCCCTTCGGGCCGAGCCCGCGTGCGGGGAGCGAGGTTCCGTCGCGGCGCCCCCCAGCCCCGGGCGTGCTGAGAGTGAGTGTGCGTGAGTGTGAAGCCGCCTCGCCGCCGGGGGTGCGAGTGTCTGGGCGGAACGCAGCCACTCGGGCAGCGCAGCCCCAATGGCCACGCTCTCGGGGGCCTTCGGCGCCAGCCTGGCCTCCTTTCGCCAACTTAGGCGAGTCTGAAGAGGGGCGAACGACTCCGCGCTCGCTCGCCCCACCCCCTCGCAGCGGGGCCGCCCTGACCACAGCCCTGGGAGCACCGCTCACCGCCGCGGCCCCCGGGTGGGGAGGGTTGGCCTCTGAACTCGCTCGTCCAGCCCAACCGCTTCTGCGGCTTCTCCCAGCCCTCGGGGCCGTCCTGAGCGGCCTGGCGAGGCGTCGAGCGTGGCCCCAGCTCCCGCCTCCTCGCCTGCCCCAGCCCTGGGAGGGAGCTTTCGGCCCATGCAGACCCGGGGTCCCTCCGCGGCCTAGGGCAGGCAGCTCCGGGGGCCTGGCCAACCCCGTGGCCCCCGGGACAACCCGGAGCGCGCGCCCTTGGATGAGGTCCCGCAGCGACGCCCCGGCCCGCCCCGCTCCTCCTCCTGCCCGGCCAAGCTGCCTCCCATTTGGGGAGTTTTGTGGTCTTTCTTTCTCCTCCTCCAACCTCCGGGGAGGCCACGACTCAGGCGCCGCAGCCGGGGGCCGCCTCCATGGTGCGGGGCGGCCGCTGCTGAAGTCAGCGAAACCGAGCCTGGCCTGGAGAAGGCCGCGCAGGAGGCCAAGGCCATGGCCATAGCCACGTCGGTGAGTCCACCAGGGAAAGGAGGCTGCGGACTTTTGGCCTCTACGGTCTACCCTGCACTCCTGTCACTTTTATTTCTGCCTTCTCTTTGTCTTTCTCCCAGGGCCCTTTCTCCTCCGGGAGGCTGTGTCCAACCCCCTACCCCAAACCACTTTTGTTTCTCTTTCTCCCTCTCCTCATCCCCAGCTCCTTCTGGGTTAGGTTACCCCTTCTCCCCTCTTCCCCCTCATTCTCCTCTTTTCTTTCAAGAGGCTACCCCTGGATGGAGGGGAGGGGGCAAGCCTAGCACGAGTCCTATCTGCTCTTTTATGGGCGGGAACAGATGGCCACCGGTGGTTGGCAGGGGCTTGTGATTGGGAGGCAAGTATAAGGTTGGGAGGGGGCTGAACGGAGGTGGCTCCAGGAAAGTGGGAGAGGCCAAAGAGGCCCTTCTCTTGAAGAAGGATGGAGGAAAAGGGTAAAATTGAGCCCAAGAGGGAGATCTGTTACGGAGAGAGGGAAAATAGAGGGAGGAGGAGAGGTGATGTCAACCAGCCTCTGGCCACTTTCCGGGGACTGGGGACAAAGGGAGGAGACAGCTGGCATGATGGGACAGTGGGAGGAGGCCTCCTAGAGAGTTGTGTGGCCCACTGCCACTCCACCCGCCTACTCCACCCCCACCTCCCAATCCCCAGTTAAGGCAGCCACTCCCTCACAAGTCAGCTGGGCCCCTGAGGAGGGGATAGACCAGAGGTGGCCACACCCATCATCAGTCAGTCTATCAGCAACTCTGGCCTGGGTTCCCGAAATTGTAAGGCCCAGAGGTCTGGCCCCATTGGATGAAATTCAAACCTTAGCACCAGGAGGAGCTCTCCACAGCCCCACCTCTGCTTTCGGTCCTGTACACCCTATAGTCTGATTCCAAGCAACTCTAACCCCTTTCCACCATTCCCTGGACCCTGTGGTTCCCTAGGGAAAGCGAGTCTGCTGCCTGCCTTCTGGCCCCCTCTGAACGGGTGCTCTGGGAAGGAGATCTGTGAGGCTGGAAAGAAGCATGGCTCCTGACATTCTCCCATACCCCTCAAGGATGAGTTCAATTATCACTCTTTCTTAGACCAAACTCCTTTTAGCTCCTCAATCTGTGTGATGGAGAAGACCTTAGCTCAGAGCCTGGAGAAGGGAAGATCCTGAAAATAGTGGGGGTACTCTGGCGTAAAGATGCTGGCACAGGAGCTGGCAGCTCCTCAGCTTTGTGGTCCTAGGAGGTAGATTTTTGTTTTTACCTAGAGGTAGGAGGTGGCATTTATGCTAATCAAACTCACGGGATCCTAATAACAGCTAATATCTATTGAGCATTTACTGGCCCTAAGCTTTGTTCTGGTTTGTCCTGGTTGTTGATGCATCAGCTCATCCAGTCCTCACAAGAACCCTGTGAGGCTAGTGCTAGCTTTGTCTGAAAATGAATATTTGTGTGTGTGTGTTTGTTTATTTATTTTGAGAGAGATAACACACACACGTGAACGAGAGAGCGAGAGTGAGAGAGAGAGAGAGAGAGAGAGAGAGAGAGAGAGAGAGAGAATCTGAAGCAGGCTCCCTGCTGTCAGTGCAGAGCCCGACTCAGAATTCAAACCCATGAATCATGAGATCATGACCTGAGCAGAAATCAAGAGGCAGATGCTTAACCAACTGAGCCACCTGTGTGCCCCTGAAAATGGATATTTGGATATGGAAATGGAATTGCACAAAGGAGGAAACTGAGGCTTAGGAAGGTTAAACAACCTGCCCAGAGCCACCCAGCTAGAAAAGGACAGAGCCAAGACTCAAACCCAACTCTGTCTGCCTCAGAACTGTGCTTTTAACCCAATGTCTAATCCAAAGTACTAATTTCTAGTTTACACTTAGAAAAGTGTGGGGCTAACCAGGAATTTGTGTCATCTGGTTGGCATGTTTTCTTTCTGTAGGACAATATCCTTTTTTTTTTTTTTTAAAGTTTTTTTTTGAGAGAGCACATGTGTGCACAAACCAGGGAGGGGCAGAGAAAGGGGGACACAGAATCTGAGGCAGGCTCTGTGCTGACAGCAGAGAGTGACCTGGGGCTTGAACCCATGAACTGCGTGACCATGACTTGAGTTGAAGTCAGATGCTTAACTGACTAAGCCACCCAGGCTCCCCAGCCAATATCCTTTAGCAGCCAAAATATAATCAGAAGATGGTTTGAGGACTTTGGAATGAGGCAAGAGAAAAAAAGGCAGTTTGTTAAATTCACCAAGCTATGAAGGGCTGGACAGCCTCTCCACCCAAGGGAAATGTCAGTTAAGAGGAACATGCACTCATGCTGGCTGAGCAGGGCCTCCTTCTTCAGGGCCTGGTGGCCAAATGCAGTCTGCCAGAGATCTTTAGCTTGAGATGTTTTACTGAATTAGCCCACATGAATTACCCATTAGGTAGTTATGCCTAACTACTAACTACTTGCTCTCTACCACCACTGCCCGGGATCCTGCCAGCAGGTGCAGTCACTTAGCAAACATAACCAAACCAGAATATATGTTGATATTGTGAATGGTGTAAGCTTGATTCTACCAAAGAACATCATGGAACCAGAGCCCTATGAGGGGTGGCTAGCAAAGGGAGATTGGGAATAATGAAGATTTCATAATGCACTTGAGTCATGTTTGAGTCATGGACTCTACTTAACCAAGAAGTTAAGTTACTAATATAAGAAGAAAAAAAATAGAACCTCATGTTTGATTATGGAGAGGTAGTAGGGGGTGATTGAGGGTGCGAGCTCTGGAGTCAGACAGCCTGGGGTTCAAGTCACCTCCACCAGTGGCACCAGCTCTATGTTGTAGGCAAAGTCCTACCTTCTCTATCCCAGTCTCCTTTCCAATGGGGATAATGATAGCTCCTTCCTCATAAGCTTGTTTTAAAAATTCTTTTATTTTTAAAAATTTTTAATGTTTATTTTTATATTTGAGAGAGAGAGTGAGAGGGACAGAGAGAGACAGAGACACAGAATCCAAAGCAGGCTCCAGGCTCTAGGCTCTGAGCTGTCAGCCCAGAACCTGAATGCAGAACTCGAACTCACAAACCATGAAATCATAACCTGAGCCAAAGTCAGCCGCTTAACTGACTGAGCCACCCAGGTGCCCCATAAGCTTGGGTTTTTATTGTTATTGTTGTTGTTTTAAAGTTTATTTTTTTAAACTATTTTGAGAGAGGGAGGGAGGGGCAGAGAGAGGGAGAGAGAAAGAATCCCAAGCAGGCTCCACATTGTTAGCGTAGAGCCCAATGCAGGGCTGGATCTCATGAACCATGAGATCTTGACCTAAGCCAAAATTAAGAGTTGGGTGCTTAACCGATTGAGCCACTCAGGCACCCCACTCATAAGGTTGTTTTGAGGATTAAATGAGATGAGATGATTAGCGTAAAGACTTGCACAGTGTCTGGATACATGATTTGCACTTGATATATGTGACATACTACCTTAGCATGTGACTCTTGGGGGGGAAAATGCTTAGATGTCCTGACCAGACAGGACTAGGAACAGGCTGATAAATGGTTGCTCTTGGTTGGTCTGCCAGCCCCGTTCCACACACACACATCAGAGTGTATACACTTTTCTCCTCTCCATGGTAACCTCAGCTTCCTCTGATAGAACCTTATTTGCTCAGACTGAGAATAAAACCATTGCTTCAGTTTCTGTTTTCTTCCTTTTTATTCCTAGGCACTATCTGGGCTGCGTTTTTCCCAGTCTCCCTCAAATTGATGGGTCTCTGCTGCCACTTAATCTAACCTGCTTGTGGGGCATATTGACTGGGAAACGGGAAAGGTGAAGGAGATTCTATGGGAGACCTTAGCAGGGCTTTCTCATGTACACAAATCTTTGGAGGAAATTCGTTCAACATATATTCACTGGGGGCTGATTACAGGTGGAGCCCTATTGCAGGGTCTAGGGATACAGCAGTCCCTGTTCCCCAGAGCTTACAGGGTAAGGGAAGAAATAGATGATAAGAAATGAAATAGGCAAATAGTGTAAAGTATTATGAAGGAAACAGTGGTGGAGGTGACACAGAATGGGGTGGGGAGAAGAGTGAAGAAAAGACCCCTTCGAGAAGGAAACACGTAAGCAGAACTGAAGGATAAAAAAGGGCCAGTCAGGGGCACTTGGGTGGCTCAGTTGGTTAAGTGTCCAACTTCGGCTCAGGTCATGATCTCACAGTTCATGGGTTCAAGCCCCACGTCGGGCTCTGTGCTGACAGCTAGCCCAGAGCCTGGAGCCTGTTTCAGATACTGTATCTCCCTCTCTCTCTGACCCTGCCCTGCTCACACTGTCTCAGAAATAAATAAAACGTTTAAAAAAGGGGGTGGGGGGCAGTCAGATGACAAGTCAGGGCAAGAGCATTCTGGGTCAAGGAAACCCCAAGTGCAAAGGCCCCAAGGTGAGAAAGAATTTCTTTAGTTCAAGGAATAGAAAGGAAGAGGAAGAATGCAGGGGAGAAAGCTGGAGACCAGTCAGGAAGAGTGGAGTCAGGAGGTCAGATTTTTAGCTTGAGGGAAATGGGGAGCTCCATAATGTTTTGAGCAAGGGATGTCATGACCTGATGTATGCGTGAGACCCCTCTCCCCACTCCCACCTCACCCACCAGGCCCAGCTGGCCCGGGCACTCTACGACAACACCGCTGAGTCCCCCCAGGAGCTGTCCTTCCGTCGAGGGGATGTTCTACGGGTACTGCAGAGGGAGGGTGCTGGTGGGCTGGACGGCTGGTGCCTCTGCTCCCTGCATGGCCAGCAGGGCATTGTGCCCGCCAACAGAGTGAAGCTCCTTCCTGCTGGCCCAGCACCCCAGCCCAGCCTCACCCAGGTGCTCCCAGCCCAGCCTGGCTCACCACATCCAGCCCCAGAGCACAGCAATGAGGACCAGGAGGTGAGAGCTAGAGCCCTCCCAACCCCAGTTGAGCCCAGTTTCCCCTCCACTGGTGTGTACTGCGAGGTGGGTCAGGGCGATCCCTGAGACCACAGCTCTTCACTGATCATGTGCTGTGTGAAACCTGCCTACCAACCTTTCATGGGCTCTGTTTCCCCATTGGTACAGGGTGGGGGCTGGAAGGGATCTAAGCAGATACATTATCTGCTTCCCTGGTCCTGACCTACCCATCTGTCTTGATCCCCCAGGTATATGTGGTACCACCCCCAGCTCGGCCCTGTCCTACCTTAGGACTTCCAGCTGGCCTCTGCCCGCCCTCCCCTGATCCCATCTACAAGGTCCCCAGAGGGACTGGGACCCAACCAGCTGCCCCTGGAAATGCCTTGGAGGTGAGGACTAGAGGTCTGTGTATGTTGGGCAGGGAACACAGGGCTCTCAGTGGGAGTCCACTGCTGAGTCTGAGAGTAACCGATGGTTCTGTTCCCTCTCCAGGTCTATGACGTGCCCCCCACTGCCCTCCGAGTTCCCTCCAGTGGCCCCTATGACTCCCCTGCCTCCTTTACCCGCCCTCTGGCCCGGGTTGCCTCACAGGCCCCTGAAGAGGATGAAGCTCCCTATGATGTGCCTTTGGCCCCAAAGCCACCATCAGAGCTGGATTCAGATCTGGAGTGGGAGGGGGGCCGAGAATCAGAGCCCCCCCTCTATGCTGCCCCCTCCAACCTGAAACGGGCATCGGCCCTGCTCAACCTGTATGAAGCGCCCGAGGAACTGCTAGCAGATGGGGAAGGTGGAGGCAACGATGAAGGCATCTACGATGTGCCCCTGCTCGGGCCGGAGGCACCCCCTTCTCCAGAGCCCCCAGGAGCTTCGGCCTCCAATGACCTGGACACCTTGGGCCTGCTTCTGGCCAGAAGCCCCCCACTCCCACACAGGCCCCGTTTGCCCTCAACTGAGAGCCTGTCCCGCCGCCCTCTGCCTGCCCTGCCTCTTCCTGAGGCCCCCAGCCCTTCCCCAGCTCCCTCCCCTGCTCCTTGCCGGAAGGGTAGCATCCAGGACCGACCTCTGCCCCCACCCCCTCCCCGCCTGCCTGGCTATGGGGGCCCCAAGGTTGAGGGGGATCCAGAAGGTGGGGAGTTAGAGGATGATCCAGCAGGACACCACAATGAGTATGAGGGCATCCCGATGGCCGAGGAGTATGACTATGTCCACCTGAAGGTGAGCTCACCTCCCAACAGTCCTACCAGAAGTGCCCCCAAGAGAACCAAGGGGAGGAGTGAGAAGACCTGGGGCTCAGAGGGACCCTCCCTTACTTTCTTCACTGGCCCTGCACCTTATGGCCTGGGTCCCCAGTACTTGCCCCCACCACTTATACCAGTGCCACATTCCTTCTAAACCTAGCCTGGGGTCCCCAAGCCATCTAACCTGCCACCAGAGTTTCTCCCAGACCTGGAGTCAAGGGACTACAATCTGATGGCAGAAGACATCTTGGGAAGGAAAGCAGAGGGGAAGGGGCAGGAACACGGGGAGGCCACCTGCCCCACTCCCCCACCACTGCACTGAGACCCTGATCCCTCCTGCAGGGCATGGATAAAGCTCAGGGATCTAGGCCCCTGGACAAAGCCTTCCTAGGGGATCCTGAACTGCTGGAGAGGGGGCCACCGGAGCAGCAGGTAACCCTGGGGGGCAGTACCAGAGAAGGGGGACCAGGAGGAGCAACCAGCAAGGGAGAGAGATTAGGATGGGGGTAAAGAGCTCAGTGAGCCAGAGCTGGGGTAGAGAGGAGTCAGCATTCAGCATGAAGGAGCTGGGACCTGAAAAAGGGTTTTAGGAATTCAGAAAGAGGGGAAAGAATGTGTTGGAGAGGAATCAGAAAACAGAGCAGAGGGAAGCAGAGGGAGTTCTGGGCTCAGGGTCAGAGCTAGGCCAGGTAACTTCTGAGGCTCCTTCCAGCTGTGAGTTCCTGGGTTCCTAAGAGACCTGGCTTCTAATCCCGGCTCCACCGATAAACAGCCAGGGGCCCTGAAGTCACCAGATAATCTCTAGGTCTCAGGAAAGTGAGGTGGTCTCCTTGACTGTGTAGACCGGCCCTAAGCGTAGTAGCTACTGTTTATCAGTTATTTACCTAAAGTGCAGACCATAATAAGCACATGGCATGTGTCAGCACTAATCACAGCCATAGTTAGTACTCCTACGGTGCTCACAGTGTGCAGTGTTCTGTTCTAAGCCTTTTCTATACGCCGCATCATTAACTGTACCACAGCCTTGGGAGGCAGAGACTAGAACTGCACTGTCCAGTAAGGTAGCCACTAGCCACCTGTGGCTCTTAGGCACTTGAAATGTAGCTAATCCGAATCGAAAGGTGCTATAACTATTAAACGCACACCAAATTGTGCAGACTTAGTATGAAAAGAAATCTAAGTAATTTATATATTGATTATATGTTGAAATTACAGCAATTTTTATATCTGGAATTGAAACTCCAGTTTGTTTCTTTTTCTTAATGTGGCTACTAGAAAAATTTTAATTACACATGTGGTTCACATTATGTTGACCTTGGACAGTGCAGTACCAGATTCTCCATTTTAGATTATAAGGAAACAAGTTCAGTTTGAATCTAGATTTATCTGACATCATTTCTGGGCACTTTCCTGCCACTGGCTGTGAGAATTTAAATCTTCTGATGAGCAGAGGGAAGAGCTCAGGTAGAAAGGAAAGGATGAGGAACAGAGGGAGGGAAGGAGGGAGGAAACGATTGCAAAAGTAGCACTACTGAGAGCACCCTGCCAATCACTCCTCTTGCCCTCAGGAGGCCCTGTCCACAGGGGAGCCACTGGACCTGCCCACCGGAGATCTACAGCTCTTGCACTTCTACGCGGGGCAATGCCAGAGCCACTACTCAGCACTGCAGGCAGCTGTAGCAGCCCTGATGTCCAGCACCCAGGCCAACCAGCCCCCACCCCTCTTCGTGCCCCATGGCAAGCGGGTAGTGGTGGCCGCTCACCGCCTGGTGTTTGTTGGGGACACCCTGGGCCGGCTGGCAGCCTCTGCCCCTCTGCGAGCACAGGTCGGGGCTGCAGGTACATCGCTGGGCCAGGCATTGCGGGCCACTGTGCTGGCTGTCAAGGGGGCCGCCCTGGGCTACCCATCCCGCCTTGCGGCCCAGGAGATGACACAGCGTGTGGCGGAGCTGGCGGGGCAGGCCCTACAGTTCACCACTCTGCTCTCCAGCCTGGCCCCCTGAAGGTCCTGCTCTGCCCCTCTCCTGCCTGCCAGAGCCCCCTTTGGGGCCTTGGGCAGGAGGGCTCTGTTTTAAAACCAGGAATGGTGAGGACGTCTCTCCCCTTCCTGTCATCTCAGCCTCTCACAGAGATGTCCCTCCCCCCACCCCCCACAGCTTTTTGTACGAGCCATTTTGTATAAGTTATTTATATTTAATATTATTTCCTGCTTTGTCAAGGGCAGGTGCCAGGCCCCTTGGGGCAGGGAGGAACTGGACTCTTTCCCTCAGCCTGGGCTGAAGGTTCTTGGTCACTGCACTGCCACCCACCTCTGAAAGCTTGGCCCCACAGAGAATCAGGTGACTGAAACCTGGAGCCTCCCAGAGCCCCTTTCTTTTCCTGGTTCTTGGCTCTAGAACATCAGCACCTTACTGTTAGCTGAGAGTGACGGCACGGTATTGACCACCCAGAATGTGGAGGTCTAGGAGAGGCCTCCAGGATCCTCCCCGCAGCAGGCAGGGTGGAGCCCTGCTGTCTGGTTCCCTGACTCTGCTTCTTGGGCACCTGGGGGAGGGGCCTGGCCTAGCATCCCTTCGGCCAAACCTGTGAAACACACACTGTGGGCGGGATGTCTTTAGGTTTGGGGGGAGAGTTTTGCTGTTTTTTCCAATAATTATTCATTCGGTGGGTTTCACCTCCCATGATGTGCCAAGCATGGTTCTGAAGGTACATTGTGGGGGCGGGATGGATATAACTGAGTCAGTTAAAATAAGTAAATAAAAAAAAAAAGAATATGTGCCACAGATTTGACAGTTGCTGGTAATAGAAATGAACAGGGTGATGTGAGGGACTAACTGGATGAGGGAGAGGCTGTTGAAGGAGATTTTAGATGGGATGGTTGGGAATAATATCTGAGCTGAGGCCCCAGGGATGAGAGAACAGAGAAGAGTCTGAGAACTAGCATTCCTGGAAGGCAGACACTGTTACCGACTGGGGGCCTTTCCACCAAGACTTCATTATCAGATGATGTCATTAGAGAATTGCACGTGTGGAGATGATGGCCTCCCAGCCTTGAAAGGTGCCGTGCTGAAGACATCATCCCAGTGGAGGCCTGTCCTCAGCTTGGCACCACAGGACAGCTGTGGCCAACTGGAAAGTGCTGCTGGCTGACCTGGGCGCCCTCTGCCCAAGAAGGTCTGGCCCCTTAAATCTCCTTTCCCAGGCCCCTGCTCACTGCCCTTGTAGATATACCTTCTTTTAGAGGAACCAAAGGGCAGGTGAATGCAATTAGTCCATAGTCCTCATGCTTTGGTGACATTGATGAGCCACGGCTTAGATGGGGGAATCCTCCAGCCATTTACCACAAGGAAGACATCCAAGCCACAAATCCATTGCTTCAGTTGTGCTTTTCCCAGATGACACCTTAGCAACTGGATTGGAGGCACCCTAAACTTCAATCACAGTCCAAGTCTTGTGGCACCCTCTATGCATTTGCCTTCTCCATTTTGGGATCTTTCTTATTTCACCCTTAAAGAAAATTCATTTCCAGATTCTGGGGTCACCAAAATGCACCCCTATATGTTGAAGACTTATAACAGGGATATCTTCTATCATCTCCCAGTAAGAATGTCAAGAGATCAACCTGGAAATTGAGTCAGAGGTTTCAGTGTGAGTCCCAGATCTGCCATGTAGCTGTATGCCTATGGGTAAACCCTGTCAGTTCCTCTGAGTCTTGCGCTTATCTTTTTTTTTTAAGAGTGTAAAAAGTTTAATATCAATATCAATGATAAATAACAGGTGTGGGTTGTTTTTGTTTGTTTGGTAATAGCGCAGTGTCACTGGGCTTATCTTTAATATGTGGATGATCATAATGGTCTCACAGGGTCGTTGTGAGGCCATAACAAGATAATGCATATGAAGGGCCCAGAGCCACATAAAGTTAAGGAATTATAATTCCAGGATAGACAACTATATCCAACAAGGAATGTTGCCTGTGACAGCACCAAAGTAAATCCTAAAGAGATACTGAAATGAATTGGGATAGGGGAGCAATGGGAAGCTACTTAATGTATTAGAAGACTTCCTGTATCTGGAAAATTTCTGAACAGAGGAGACAAATTGGAAATGGTCCAGTGGAGAGAAGAAGCAATGGATTTCCTGGATGAGAATAACAGGACCCTCCTCTATAGCCCTTACCTTAGTTGAAGAACAAAGTACCTGTTAGGTATTAAATCTCTTAGAGAAGTGTACCTCTAACTTGAATGTACCTATACATGAGGATCTGGTTAAAATGGAGATTATGATTCAAGGGCTTGGATAATGCATTTCTAATAAGCTCCTGGATGACGTAGGAGCTCTAGTCTCTTAGTCACACTTTTGAGTAGCAATTCTAGGGCTTTGGGAAGGCTTCTCTGAGGCAAATATGCTTGAGCTAATAGCTGAAGGATGAGGAGAACATGACTAGGAGAGAAGCCTTCAAGCCATAAAGATTAACTTGTGCAAGGGCCCTGTCACATTGGGGGAAAAAAAAGAACCTGAAAGAAGGCCAGTGTGATGAGTGCAGTTTGGAGAAAGAAGCGAGGTGGAGCGCCAGAGAGCATGGGACCAGGCCAACAGGAGCATATATGAGGCTTCTGGAACATTCTCGGTGAGGAGAAGCCAGCATGAAAGGAACATGAACAGATCTGCATTTTGAAAAAAAAAATCACTCCATCTTCACTATAAATACAGATAAGGGAAGGGGGCAGAAACAAAGTGGGTGCAGAGCAACAGTTAGGAGGCTCAAGCAGTCTATGTAACAGGTAGCTTGACTAATGGTGGTAGAAAAGCAGAGTATGTAAGAACTATGCAGGAAGCAAAATGGACAAGGTTTTGTAAGAGATTTGGCATGGGGCTAAGGAGGAGACCTTGTAAGGGCTGTCACCTTGAGCATCCGGTCACAGTTGAATGGTGAGGGTACTATTCACTAGGGAAAGAAACACTAGAAGACAACTACATTACAGGGGGAGAGCATGAGTTTGGTCTTGGATGTATTGAGTTTGAGGTCCTTGTGAGTCACCCAAGGTTAAGAGGATGAATAAGAGGCGGCTACATAGGTCTGGGGCTCAGAAGAAAGGTGTGAGCTGGAGGTGTAAATCTGGAGATTATGTTTGTACTGTTTATATCAGGGGTGGATGAGGCCGTGAGCATGGGTGAGATCCTAAGGTAGAAAGAACAGCGAAATGAGAGGGGGCCCAGGACCAAGCCTCAGGTTCACAGACACTGAGTGATTGATGGTGAAGGAAAGGAGGAGCCTGCCATGGAGAAAAGAGGAGCGAGAGAAAGAAAACCAGGAGAGTGTGAGACTTAGCAGCCAAAAAAGAAAGTGTTTAGAGGAAGGGGTGGTCAACAGTGCCAAATGATGTTGAGGATGAGGAAGACTCTGCCAGGGTGTGGGTGGTAAAACCCTGAGATGTGGTCTTGTGGAGGACTGCAGCCAGGGCTGAGTACAGGGCTCAGCCCAGCCCTCCATGTGCATACCTTGTCCTGTAGTTGCCAGTATCCACTGCTGTCTCCCCAGTAAGCTACTGCAAGGTGGGTCTCGCCCATTCTGTTGTCTCCCAAAGCCTAGCACAAGGCCGGGCACATAATAGATGCTCAATAAATTTTACTGATGAATGAGTGGATGGATGGAAGGATGGAAGGATGGATGGATGGATGGATGGATGGATGGATGGATGGATGGATGGATGGATGGATGAGGAGGAAGAATTGGAAGCAAATGAGGAATCGCTGGCAACTGCCCGGACGAGCTACTATCCTTCAGCTTTCTTTCCTTTTACCGCAATGGCCCGCAGACCCAGGGAACAGAGACAGAGCCCCTGGGCCCTGGCCCCCCTTCCTCTTTCTGACGAAGAGTCTGGACCGAAGGTTCTGCTGACGTGGGAAGGGGAGGAGAGTCTGGAGGAAGGGGAGGGGAAAGCAGCGCAGAGATCGCAGAGACGAAGGAGGCGCCCGCGGCTGCAGAGCTGCAGAGCGGGGTCTCTCCGGCCTCTGTATCCGGGCATCGGTGCCCCACTGGGCCAGAGGACAGCGCATCCTTTCGGTGCGGGCCAGCAGGGCCCCTGCGGTCGGCAAGCTGGCTCCCCGGGTGGCCACCGGGACCCCCGAGCCCAATGGCGGGGGCGGCAGCAAAATCGACAGCACTGTAGAGATCACCCCCAGCCCCAACGGAGTAAGTGCCCGCGCCCCAGGGGACTACGCCATCATCCACCCCCCACCCCGCCCCCCGCACCCGCGCCAAAAAGCCTGGCGTTTTCCTCCCGCGCACTCCCCGCCCCTGACCGCCTTCCTCGCACCGGCTCTCCTGCCTTGCTCTGCGGCTTTCTCCGCTTCACCCTTCTCCCCTCACCCCCCAGCAGGTCGGGACCCTCGGAGATGCTGTGCCCACGGAGCAGCTGCAGGGTGAGCGGGAGCGCGAGCGGGAGCGGGAGGGGGAGGGAGACGCGGGCGGCGACGGAATGGGCAGCAGCCTGTCGCTGGCCGTGCCCCCTGGCCCCCTCAGCTTTGAAGCGCTGCTCGCCCAGGTGGGGGCGCTGGGCGGCGGCCAGCAGCTGCAGCTCGGCCTCTGCTGCCTACCCGTGCTTTTCGTGGCGCTGGGCATGGCCTCGGACCCCATCTTCACCCTGGCGCCCCCACTGCACTGCCACTACGGGGGCTTCGCTCCCAACGCCTCTGGCTGGGAGCAGCCCCCCAACGCCAGCGGCGTCAGCGTCGCCAGCGCTGCCCTAGCAGCTAGCGCCGCCAGCCGCGTCGCCACCAGTACGGACCCCTCGTGCAGCGGCTTTGCCCCGCCGGACTTCAACCATTGTCTCAAGGACTGGGACTATAATGGTCTGCCGGTGCTCACCACCAACGCCATTGGCCAGGTGAGGCATCCTGCTGGGCCGCGGGTCTGGGGGTGGGCCGAGAGCGAGGAGCACGGGGCCTCATGCCCCCTGTATCCCTCTCATATCCCCAGTGGGATCTAGTGTGTGACCTGGGCTGGCAGGTGATCCTGGAGCAGATCCTCTTCATCTTGGGCTTTGCCTCCGGCTACCTATTCCTGGGCTACCCAGCGGACAGGTGAGGGCTGCTTTGGGGACAGGGCAAGTAGAGAGGAGGGGATGCTAGGGTGGCTAGCCCAGGCAGCTGGCCTTTGCAAGAGGCCGAAGAGGAATCTCTGGACTCTACAGTCTTCTGGACTTCTGTTCAATAATATGCAGCCCCATCCCTGTCTCAACTTCACTTCCCATCAAGAAATATTCCTTCCATACCTCTTCTGTACAAGGGGTAACACCACCCATTCCCCATCCCCATATGCTTGGATCAATGGCTAATCTCCAAAGACAATAGCCCCATCCCCACTGACCAAAAACCCTATCTCCACAGATAAAAGTCCTAGCTCCTCCTCTATTGTCCTTGTCATCAGTAACCACCTCCCTCTCCATCTTCATAGACTCATCCCCACTAATAGCCCCATCCACATGATGGAGTCCATCTCAATGGCCTTATTCCTACAGATCATTACATTAATTCCTAAATATCAATAGCCACATTCCCACTGACCTGTATAATTCAACTCTACAAACAAATGGGTCAGTTGTCCAAAACCCATAGATTAATGACCACAATAGCACCCCCTCCCCAGTGATTAATAGTCCCATCCTCATAGGTCTTCAATACTCTTAGATCCTCTCAGATTCAAAGCCCAATTTGCATGAATCAGTGGCCTTATCTCAAAAGTCAACAGCCTATCCCCACCATCCAATAGCTTTTCCCAGGGATCAAAACTCCCAATTCCTTTGATTCTTGACACCATCACCACTGGCCAAGTGTTCTGTCTCCACTGATCATCCATATAGATTATTAGACTCATCTCCACCCATATGCAGTCCCATCCAAATGGATTAATAGCTCAACTTTCATGGATCAAAGGCAGCCCAACAGTCAGTAATCCCTAAAATCAATACCTATCCTCACTGCCTAATAGTCACATACCCACAGGTGAACAGCCCATTCTTATGCATCAGTGGTCTCATTCCCATAGACCAATAGCATCATTCCTATGGAATAAAACCCTCATCCCCAAAGAGTAATAATTCAATCTTCTAAACTCGGTGCCCTTAACCTCATTAACCAGTAAGCTCATCCCCATGGAAAAATGGCCTCATTGTACCGAGTCAGTAGTTTCACTCTCAGAGATCAGTCCCCCTTCCAATGACCAGTGACTCCTATCTTCATCCCCATAGATCACTGGTCTTATCCCTAAAGATCAATATCCCAGCCTCTCAAGGATCAGTAGGCCTGTCCTCCACTGACTCATACTCAGTGACCATCATCACTGACCAATAGTCTCAGCTTCTCTGGTCTGTGACCTCCTGCTTACTGATTATTCCCATGAATTCATATCCCCATAGATTCATCCCCACTGACCAAAAGCCCATCCTCATCCCCAGAGGACTAATGTCCCCCCCTCATCCCCAGAGACCATTTGTCCAGTCTTCAAAGATTAATGATCATCCTCATTGATAAATATTTTTGATAGTAAATAAATAATAAATAATTCCATCCCATGGATCAGTAGATCTTCTGGCAAATGACCCTATCCCTACTGACCATCTTTATGGATTAATTGACCCATGAAACAACCCAAGGAACAGTGGTCATATCCCATCCAACCAATTATTCAGTCCCCTAAGGTCAATAGATACATCATCACTAATACTATCCCCATGCATAAGTAGCCAATGGCCTCACATTCATAGATCTATAGTCCCAACCCCATATATGAGTGACTTCATCTCCTCTGACCAGTATGAGCAACACAAGCTTTATCCCCACTGACCTGACCAGTATGAGCAAGACAAGCTCTATCCCACTGACCAATAACTCTATTGCCAAGCCTCAATGGTTATAAGTCCCCTAAGCAATATCTTATCCCCCCTAATGGTTGGTCTCACTTCCATGCTCTCGTCTCTGACCAATAGCCCCATACACAAGAGTAAATGGTCCCACCCCTGCAGAACCATAACTACATCCCAGTGGCCAGTAGCCAGACATCATTTACCCATGGTCCCTATCCCTTCCCATCTTCTCTAGCCTGTCCAACTTTTTACCCCTGTCCTCCTGCCTCCAGCTTTGAAGTGGGCATCTGGGCTGCTCCTCACCCAGCAACTCCTCTCCCAAGGAGTCTGGGTGACCAGAGGCCCTCCCCACTTTCCAGGTTTGGCCGTCGAGGGATCGTGCTGCTGACCTTGGGGCTGGTGGGCCCCTGTGGAGTGGGAGGGGCTGCTGCAGGCTCCTCCACAGGTGTCATGGCCCTCCGATTCCTCCTGGGCTTTCTGCTTGCCGGAGTTGACCTTGGTGTCTACCTGATGCGTGAGTGGCAACTTCCCAGACGTCCTTCCCTTGGGGCTCATGCCTGCCTGTCTGCATTCCCAGGCTGTTCCCACTGCCGCCTAGGATCCCCTCAGTCCCTTTTCAGTCCCCAATTTCAGCTGTCCAGGATCTCAGCTGTCTTTCTGCCCCAGCCCTTGAAGAATCCAGGGACTTTGCTTCTTGGCACACCCCTCCCCGCCAGCCCTCCAATTTTTAAGGCCTTCTCTACCCTTGACTTACTGCTGTCAGGGAATGGAGCCTTATTTAAAAATGAAATCCTGACTAGCTATATGTCCTTGAACAAGGATTGATATGAAGGTCTGATGTGAAAGGGCCTGTAAACTGGGAATGCTGAACCCACCAGGGACTCTGACCCTTGAGCCCTCCTAAGTTTGAGGAGAGGAGAGAGGACTGAACGGTCTCTCCACTCTTTGCCATTCAGAGGTTAGTCTGTGGGAGGTGATGGCTACAGCCTCCACTCTGGGTCTGACTTTGCTCTCTGTCCCTCCCTTTCTCCTCCTCTCTCCCATGCCTCCTCCTTCCCTGGCGTTTCCTCCCTATCCCTGCTGTATCTCTAGGCCTGGAGCTGTGTGACCCTACCCAGAGGCTTCGGGTGGCCCTGGCAGGGGAGTTGGTGGGGGTGGGGGGTCACTTCCTGTTCCTGGGACTGGCCCTTGTCTCTAAGGACTGGCGATTTCTGCAGCGAATGATCACCGCTCCCTGCATCCTCTTCCTGTTTTATGGGTTAGTATTATCCTCAACCTGTTGTCTGGCCACTTCCACCTCTACCTCCAGCCTGGCTCTAGCCCAGACACCCTTCCTCTTCTCCACTGCCCCTGGTCCAGGCCTGCCCCAGCCCTGGCCCTTCAGAGGTGGGAGTATCCCACCCCTGGATCAGGAGACAGGAGACCTCAGAGTGCACCCCCACCCCCACCTCCCCACCTAGCTGGCCTGGTTTGTTTCTGGAGTCCGCGAGGTGGCTAATAGTGAAGCGACAGATTGAGGAGGCGCAATCCGTGCTGAGGATCCTGGCTGAGCGGAACCGGCCCCATGGGCAGATGCTGGGAGAGGAGGCCCAGGAAGCCCTTCAGGGTAAGAGACAGGGGTCCCTACAGGTGATGCTTCACATGCACACATGACAGTGCCTTCTCCATGGTTATTGCTGTGTCACCTCTCAGGGTCCCCACCACCCATGTGGAGGACCCTGGGGTTCAGCTGTTTCTTCTAACAGACAGCTCCTCTCTCTTTCCCAAAGACCTGGAGAACACCTGCCCTCTCCCTGCAACATCCTCCTTTTCCTTCGCCTCCCTCCTCAACTACCGCAACATCTGGAAAAATCTGCTTATCCTGGGCTTCACCAAGTGAGCCTGGGTGTCTGATCCAAGGGCCAGGCCAGGAGCTGGAATGGGGGCTGGCTGGGTGGGAAAGGCCTGAGGACCCCTGCAGAGGGTAGCCAGGGTGGTGGAGGCTGTGGATGGGAAGTCAGACACTTCTCTTTGCTTTATCCCCCTTCTCACAGCTTTATTGCCCATGCCATTCGCCACTGCTACCAGCCTGTGGGAGGAGGAGGGAGCCCATCGGACTTCTACCTGTGCTCTCTGCTAGCCAGCGGCACAGCGGCCCTGGCCTGCGTCTTCCTGGGGGTTACCGTGGACCGATTTGGCCGCCGGGGCATCCTGCTACTCTCGATGACCCTCACTGGCATTGCGTCTCTGGTCCTGCTGGGCCTGTGGGATTGTGAGCATCTTCCCTTCCCCACAGTGTGGCCTGAGCAAAGGAACCCCAGCAGACGTGCCTCAGACAGGCTCAGCCACTGGTTCTGGCACAGGCCTCCCAAGTCCAGACCAGACCCTGCCCAGCTCTTCCACAGTCCTCCTCACCAGGACACACAACCCTGTCTGTTCTCCCGATCGATTAGTGGATGCCCAGAAGCCCACCTGCCTAGAGCCATGGGGTCAGAGAGCCGAGGGCATGATGCCAGGGACTAGGCCAAACATGATCTCCTCACCTCCATTCACATCCTCTGTCTTGGCCCTCCAGATCTGAATGAGGCTGCCATCACCACCTTCTCTGTCCTTGGCCTCTTCTCCTCCCAAGCTGCTGGCATCCTCAGCACCCTCCTCGCTGCTGAAGTCATCCCTACCACTGTCCGGTGAGAGCAGTGCTACTCCTGCTGAGGAAGGGTCTGAGGGAGGGAGGGAAGGCTGCTGAAGAAGGGTTGGGGTGAAGCCTACGGTTAGAGGCTGAGTGCCTCCTCCATCTCTCCCAGGGGCCGAGGCCTGGGCCTGATCATGGCACTCGGAGCTCTTGGTGGGCTGAGTGGCCCAGCCCAGCGCCTCCACATGGGCCATGGAGCCTTCCTGCAGCATGTGGTGCTGGCGGCCTGTGCCCTCCTCTGCATCCTCAGCATCATGCTTCTGCCGGAGACCAAGCGTAAGCTCCTGCCTGAGGTGCTCCGGGACGGGGAGCTGTGCCGCCGGCCTTCCCTGCTGAGGCAGCCACCCCCTAACCGCTGTGACCATGTCCCACTGCTTGCCACCCCCAACCCTGCCCTCTGAGTGGCCTCTGAGCACCCTGGCAGGAGGCTGGCTCATACAGAAAGGTGGCATAAGGCCCTGGCAAACAAATTGGGAGGACTGAGTGAGGAAGGCAGGGCTGCCCAGAAGGCTCAGAGGCACCTCACGCCAGCCATCAAGGAGAGCTCAGAGGGCTGTCCCCACCCCATCTCCTCCCTGCTGCTTTGTGTTCACTTCCTTGGCAAGAGTCAGAGGACAGGGAGCGAGCTCCACAGTGTAACCACTAGGTCTGGGCTCCATCTTGTGCCCAAAGACATCCTCCCAGACTTCATTCTTTCTTGCTCTATCATTCTGTTTCAATAAAGACATTTTGAATAAATGAGCATACCATAGCCTGGACTTCCCTCCCTTCTGTTGTCCTGTCTCTTCGGGGAAGGTTTCTCTTAGTGGAACCAAAATCAGCAACAATCTCCCTCCCCACTCTCCCTGTGCCCCACCCCACCCCCCACTCCAAACCCATCCCTTGTTACTTTACCGACAGCCACCACCCTTTACTGATGGCTTGCTATGCAACTAAAGACTGGGCTAGGCACTTTATAAACTTCACTTAATCATTTAGTCCATTCCAACACTGCAAGGTAGGTGTTTGGATCAATTAATTGTTGTCAAGCAATGAAAATTGGCCATAATGAACTTAAACAAAAATGGGAATTTATTAGAGGGATTTGATGGGACAGGTTGTGATGGGGAGCTCACAGAAGGAGAAGCAGAACTAGTCATAAAAGGCCAGGAACCAGACAGGGCCCCTGGTCCAGGAAGTAGGACCTCACCTGGATGAATGACCGCCGGTGGGATTCCATCTTTGGGTCATTCCACTGAAGATTCATTTCCAGAGAGCAAATGACTAGCTAGCTTGAGTTGATAGGCCTACAGCCCCACCCATATTACTGACAGCTGGGGAGATAGAAAGCAGCAACTCTGCTGTTAGCAGAAGTAGGACAGGATGCTGTGCAGGTAAAAACAATGGATGCCCACTAAGGTATTCTTCTTTTACAGATAAGAAAACTGATGCTCAGAGAGACTCAGTACCCTGGTCAAGGTTACAAAGCTAGTGAGTTGCAGAGCTGGGACATAATTAGATCCTGGAGCTGAGCTCTTCATTGATATACACTATGGCCCACCTTGCCATCTCCTTCCAATCTTTAGGCATTACCCTTGGAAGCAAGGCACCCCAGGAGTTGGCAGTACGTGACTAGGTCTTCCACAGCAGTGCCAGGACCTGCCTCTCAGACTAGCCCTGGCCTGGCTTGACCACTTTGGGCAAATCTCAACCTTCAAGGGTTGCTATGAGATTAAACAAGATAATTATTTATACATGCCTCTTAATTTACCACTAGATGACAGGTTCCTTGAAGGCAGGAACTTTGTCTTTCTCAATTTTAAAACACAAAAGACTGACACATGATAGACGTTCAAAGTGTTAATGTTAGTTCATTTTCTTTCAGCAAATGTTTCCTGTGCCCAACTTACAGACCAGTTACCATCCTGGATATTTAGGGCATAGGCCATCCTTCAGGGACCTTAAAATCCATCTAATACTAGGAAGAGTAATGAGAGACACCAGTGGTTTGGGGCGCCAAACAGCTGCATCCTGAAGCAGGTGAGAGTTCACTTTGAGGCAGGAAGCCTTCAGGCACGGGCTTGGGAAAAAACTATAGTGCTTTCAACCCAAAGGATATAGAGAGAGCAAAGGCCTGCAGGTAAAATGGTGAGGCGGTCCTGGAGAGGATTCTTGGGGAAACTGAAGTCTTGAGGCCAGCCTCTTCCAGAGAAGGAAGACCCATTCTCCACAGGTTCCTGCAGCACCAGAGTCCTATCTCCTTCCCCTCTGCCAATCCAAGTACGAGGCCCAAAGTTCTGTGAACTAAGCCATGCTGCCGGGGTCTCCATACTAATTGCATTACTGGAGAACTCCTAAGAACTCTCCTCATTTAGTCTCCACAGCCCTCTGAAATTGGTATTGTTATTTTTATCCTATTTAACTACTGAAGACATGGCAATGAAAGAAATGGAAGGATCAAAACCTGGCCTTCTGGCTGCTCTTTCAACTCCACTAGCTCCTTCACACTTATGTACTGTGTACCCCACATTCTGTAGAACACTGTCTGTGAACAATGTAACTGATTCCAATGTTCACTTTTTAGCTTTGGGTAGCTAAAATTACTACTGTCTCCAGCATTTGGTGAAAACCAACACGATGGTAAATAAAAAAGCTCTGTACTTTTTGGAAGTAAAAGGAGTTATTCATACACTAATGACACTGTCCAATACATACTGTGAGGAATGATATCAAAGGGGCATTCCAGAAAACCCAGTCTTTTTACACAGCTGGAAGGTCCAGGGGAAAAAAAGTAAAAACACTCTGGAAGTTAGAGCAGCTCCTATAGGAGGGTAGGTGAAAGAGAACCAGATTCTCTGACTTCAACCAGAGGTAGAAGCAACGAAAATGAAAGCATTCAAGAATTATCAGAGAAGCACAGGGGAAAGATAGAGTCCTTCACCCCTAAGCAATTCATGATCTAGGTGAAAAGGGTCAGCATGTATAGCTAACACAACTATGGCATCTTGCTCTAAAATTCCCCAACCACATAATCTCACTGGACCCTCATCAATAACCCCATGAGAAACAGTTCTCATTGTTTAGGTTTTTACAAATGGGGAGACTGAAGTTTGAAAAGTTAACTTACTCAAGGTTATGTGACTCGTAAGTAGAGTAGCCAGATTTTGAAAACCGAGAGCCTGCAATCTTCTTACTGTGCACCAGATAGAAAATATGAATTCTCCTTTAATCAGTTTAGAAGACACCCCAGGAACTTGGAGACAGTTTTTAGGAAAATAAGGAAATGACTACTTTCATGAACATGAAACAGACTGCAGAAATGTTTTCACTGGATTCAGAACTATGAGTCATAATGGATTACTCAGGGGAAAATTTTTTTTAAAAAGTATATACAGGTACATTTCTAACCTTAAGTTACATGAAGTGACCTGAAGGCCACTCATTCCTCTCAGTCAACCTAGCCTGGCTACAATATAACCAGTTTTTGCTGATTATCCACTACTGTCTGGTGCTGCCTCAGCTTTGGAGGAGGGAGTATGATCCTTCCCTGCAAGGGCTCCGAAGACCATGAGACAAATCACTACAATCCTATGTGGAAATGCAGAGATGTAATAGTGCTGCAGCAGCTCTGAGGAGGGAAGGATCTGCTCTTTTGGAGACAGTCAAGGAAAGCTTCTCGGATACCTGGACTGAAACAGTGCAGAGTCCAGAGGTATGACAGAACATGGATGGAGTGGAGAACAGCAACTGTTTAAACATCCATGATATAAAGGGAATCTGTGAAAAACCCACAGCTAACATCTTATTTATCATGACTGACTGAAAGCTTTCTCCAAAGATCAGGAACAAGACAAGGATGTCTGCTCTCACTTCTATTCAACATCGTACTGGAGGTTCTAGCTAGGGAAATGAGGCAAGAAAATGAAAAACAAGACACCCGGAATGTAAAGGACAATGTAAAACTCTATATTTGCAGACGACATGATCTTGTATATAGAGAATCCTAAGGAATACACAAACACACCTGTTAGAACTAAACAAACAAGTTCAGTAAGTCTACTAAGCTTACAATTAAACTTGCAGGGTACAAGATCAATGTACAAAATCAATTGTATTTCTATACAATGGCAATGAACAATCTGAAAGCAAAATGCAGAAAACTCCATTTAATATAGCAAAAAACAATACTTAGGAATAAATGTAATAAAAGAAGTCTAAGACTTACACACTGGAAACTATAAAACATTGTTAAAAGAAATCAAAGACTTAAATAAATAGACATACTGTATTCATAGTTTGGAAGACTTAATATTGTTACAATGGCAAGCCTCCCCAAATTGTTCTACAGATTCAATGTAATCCCACTGAACATCCTGGCTTTCTTTTTTGCAGAAACTGACAAGCTGATTCTGAAATTCATATGAAATGTAAAAGACCCAGAATAGCTAAACAATCTTGAAAAAGAGCAAAACTGGGGGTCTCATACTTCCCACTTCCCAAACTTATTACAAAGGTACAGTAATGAACACAGTGTAGTAATGGCATAAGAAATCCATATAGATCAATGGAATAGAATTGAGACTCCAGATATAAGCGTGTACATTCGTAGTTAATTCATTTTCAACAAGAGTGCTAACACCATTCAATGGGGGAAAGAATAGCTTTTGAAACAAATAGTGCTCAGACAAATGCATATCTGCATGCAAAAGAATGAAGTGGCCCCCTCCCTCACACCATACACAAAAGTTCATTCAAAATGGATCAAAGACCTAAGTATAAGAGCTAAATTATAAAACTCTTAAGAGAAAACACAGGCATAAATCTTCAGGAACTTTCTGTTTCAAAGGATACTATCAAGAAAGTGAAAAAACAACCTAAAAAATGGGAGAAAATATTTGCAAATCATATATAAGGGTCTAATATTCAGAACATATAAAGAACTCTTACAACTCATTAATAAAAAACCAAACAAGCCAATTAAAAACTGGGCAAAGAATCTGAACACTTTCCTTCAAAGAAGATATACAAATGGCCAGGAAGCACATGAAAAGATCCTCAACGTTGTTAGTCATAAGCAAATAAAAAATGACATACTACTTCATACCCACTAGGATGCCTATAATAAAAAAGATGGACAGTAACAAGTTTGGTGAGGATGTGGAGAAACTGAAACCCTCATACACTGCTGGCAGAAATGTAAAATGACACAGCTGCTTTTGAAAACAGCCCAGCAGTTCCTCAAAAGGTTAAACATAGTTACTTTATGATCTAGCAACTCCACTCCCAGGTATATACTTAAGAGAAATGAAAAGGTATGTTCATAGAAAAACATGTAACTTGTAGCAGCACTGTTCCTAATAGTGAAAAAAAAAAAAATAATGCAAATGTCCATCAACTCATGGATAATCAAAATGTGGTCAATCCATTCAAGGAATTATTCAACTATGAAAAGGAATGAAGTGCTGATACATGCTACCACGTGAATCTTGAAAACACTATGCTAAAGGAAGGAAGCCAGACACAAAATGCCACATATTGTATGATCCTATTTATATGAAATATCCAGAACAAGCAAAGTCATAGAGATAGAAATTAATTGTTGCTAGGGACTAGAGGGAGGGCAAATTAAGGTTTTTTTGGGGAGTTATGTAAAGAGTTAATAAGGTTAAGTAGTGATGATGGTTTACATGTTGCACTAAATACCACTGAATTGTATACTTAAAAGGTAATTTTTTATGGCATGTGAATTTTATCTAACAACAAAATCTATATAGCTTTTCAGTGGGATACATCAGAGCTACGGCAAACTGACACTTTTCTGCAGCAAATATAAAGTTCTCTTACTGAGTCTTCTTTAACAAATGCTAGCACCTAGAACAGTGCCCAGCACTTTGTAAATGTTTTGTTGAATCAGTGATTACCACAAGCATAAAGAAACAGAAAAAGGCATGGGAGATTAAGAGTTCAAAGATGTTTTAAAATTAGGTCATGACTTAACAAAGGCTACTCATTTTAACCATATACAAAAGGAAGGCAGGCTGTTATTGGGAAAAAAACAACCACCACTTTTCTTTATTGGTGATGTCAGGTTGGGCAAATCCTATCTGGAAAAGCTCTGGGCTGTCATTGTAAAGATTTGACTCAAACTCTCACTCCAAAGAAATCTTAGAGGGGCGCCTGGGTGGCTTAGTCGGTTGAGCGTCCGACTTTCGCTTAGGTCATGATCTCGCGGTTCTGGGTTCGAGCCCCGCGTCGGGCTCTGTGCTGACTGCCAGCTCAGAGCCTGGAGCCTATTTCAGAGTCTGTATCTCCCTCTCTCTCTGACCCCCCCTGCTCATGCTGTCTCTCTCTCTCTCTCTTCCCTAGAAATAAATAAAAAAAAAAAAAAAAAAAAAAAGAAATCTTAGAGATAGGGTCCCCCAATTGTTAGACACTTTCCTCCCGCATAATCCCGTGAGATTAGGTTCATTCCAATCCTTCAATTAAGAGGGAGCTCCTTAGGAGAGACTGACCAAAAAATAAGCAATCTTTCCCAAGGAAAGCAACTTTCCTTTCATGCTACTTCCTCTAAAATCACTGAGGATTTTACAGGAAAAATGAAAAGACCAAGAAAGGAGGGAAATCTGATTCTTGTGAGGGTTAAGAACCAGCAGGTCCAGGATAAAGGGAACCCCAAAGGTGAATTAACACCTTCTGAGCACCTACATTGAATAAAGGCACAATCCATACCCTCAAGGAGCTTGCAGTCTTGTGGGGAAACAGGGATGTAATTGTTTTAATTATAAAGCCATGAAGTACTAAACAGAGATAAGAGCAATTTGCCCTGAGAGCAGGAGTGATTCATATGGGACTATGAAATGAAGAAAGGTTTCTGGCTGTAGTGCTTGGCTTTATACATTGATTCCGACAGAGCAGATGGAACGGGCATGGCATGAGCAATAAATGAAATCTAATAAAATTCAACTGGAATGCACAAGGCATCACATGTAGAGCAAGATGTGGCAGGGAAAATTAATCAGGATCAAATTGGGAAAGGACTTCATTCCACATTTGAGTTTATAATTACTGGTGGTAGAACAGGGGCCTTTCTTGCAACACGAACAGTTTGTGGACTCGGACACCTACCAGGAGCCTACTTTAAGATGGGGAGTTGCTCAAGCAGTTAAAATAGGATGGGAAGTATAGGCAGAATGTGGAGCCGCACTGACTGGACATATAAAATTTAAAACAAAGGGTCAAAAAAATGACATTCGCCTGTCCCAAGATCCAACCCAACAATTTGTAGGGGTTTTGCAGATAGCCATTTAACGCCCCCTGGTGGATAGATGAGACCTTCCCAGTATTAACATCAAGCTACTTCAGATGTTTCACATTCTAACAAAGTTAACACTGAAACCAATGCTATCCAGACTCCTACTAATCAGCCTCTGCAGAAATCTCCACACTTTTCTAGCTGTATCTAGCTAGAGCCAACAGATCCCGCCCCCACCTCTGCCGAATGCTTAACAAATGACACAACAGAACAGTATATAATGAACGAGCAAATGCTAGTGGTCAATACTGACCTGAGAATTCAGAATACAAAGCCACTGGAGAGGTGAGTTAAGGCTTCAGAGATATATAGGACACTCATCTCTTTAACCTAAGACTACTGAAGAGAGTACCTAGATCAGAGCCAATCACAAAATATCCTGGGAACAGAGATTAATGGTGCAACAAAATATATAAAAATTTAAATTTTAAAATCCTGTAAGTAATGGAGAAGACTTGAGCAGGGCCGGGGCCAGGAACACAATGTAGTATCCAAGGAATCTGGATACCGATCTGACATAAGAATACAAAATGGAGAAATTCGATATTAACTTGACCAAGTAACTACTAAACTTAAGGATATTAAATCAGTAAAAGCCAATTTTAAGTCCTAACTAATGGAATGATTCAAAATGAGTTAGCTGAACAGATTAGGTGGTAACCGCATGGCTACAAAAGTTAATATAAACTTTGCCATGGTCTTTGTTAGGTACTAACTTTTCCCCTCATTTTTTGAGTGACTTTGGGGTAAAGACAAGAAAGCTACCCAGATACCCCAAAGAATCTAGTGCTGCTGGTGTGGATAAGTCATTTGCATGTTAAATTTAATCAGGAGTACACACTAAGGTGCTATCAGATTACTCTCTGGCCATTCTTTTATATTTCCAGGCTCATTTGATTTACCTCAAAAGCCAATCAGGGCTACATGCTACCCAGAAAACTCATCATCCTCAACTAAATACACAATGTTCCTGTTAGTTGTAATTTTAACTCCTACTCCTTAATTCGTAAGTGAGAACTTCCCCTCCACAACACCAGCACTTCCACAAAGGAGAATTAACAGCCATCTGGGATCTAAGAGAAAATAGGAAAATAGATAAATAATCCTTACACCCAAAAGGCGAAACAATTTTTATTTTCAAAAACAACTTTATTCATGACACATATTAAAAAAAAAACTCCCACCCCCTGGAAATGAGCTAAAAAAATAAAGAAAATCCACCTCCCACCTCCCTGTTCCCACGTCCTCCCATTCCCTCCAAATAAAAGGGAAAAAAAGGCAAAGGAAAACAAAACAAAACAAAAAACTGAAAAACAAAAAAAACACCCCCAAACCCCCCAAAACAAGGTAGTGCATTTCCCCAGGGGGTAGGGGAATTTACACTGGAGCCGCTGGGAGCGGAACGGAGATCTTCCGGCTACAGAAACCTGCAAAGAAAGACACTCAAAACAGAAAAAGAAACACAAAAGGAAACAAAATAGATCACCAGGCAATCTGGAGGGGCAGGGAGCCGGAAAAGAGGGGTGGGATGGGTGGTAGACCTGGCAGGACAGGAGCAGGCAAGAGGGGACTGTGAAAGTTAGGGAGAAGATGGAGGGAAGGTAACAAGCAGAACAGTTTGGTGTCCTTCCAGAGCCCTGGGTAAAAAAACCCCTCCTACCACCCATGCCCACCTACCCTTGAGCAGCCCCCAAGGTGGTGAAGTGGGACAGGGAAACAAGGGGAGCAGCTTGCGCAGTTGAGACGTGTCCATGGCGAATCCCCAGAGTGAATGAGCAGCCCCCTGCCCCACTCCCTGGGCCTTCCCCTACTCCCCAAAGCAGGTCCCTCCTCAGCAGTTAGTTATGGGATTCTCCCCCCTTTCCACAGTATATCTTTTTTTTTAAAAAATATTTTTTTTTCCATCAAGGTCATCTTCTGTTTTTCTTTTTTTTTTTTTTAATTCTTTTTTTTTTTTCCTTCTTTTCTCTTTTTTTCCTCTCTCTCCTCCTAATACACACTTTTTTTAGTAAGGGGAATACCATGATGTCGCTCTAGCCCGGCCCCTGGAAGAAAGAAGGAGAGTCAGGTGTTAACATGATCACTTAAGAGTCAGCACAAGCCCCTCCCCGTGGGCCCTTGCCCCAGTTATAGTGCAGGAAATGGGGGGAAAGAAGTTTCCAAGTATCCTAAACCTGACCCCATTATCCCAGAAATCATGACACACTTGGCAAATGGGAGGGGGCAATTAACGGAATACCTTGCCAGAGGCAAAAATGTGTATCTGAGATATGGGGACAAGAAAATGGACTTGTTTATCCACTTTTCAGTTCTCCACAGCGCTAAACCCCAGGCCTTTACCATCAGATCCTCCCTAATTCCTGGGAGCAGATAAGTAAATCTTATGAAAACCCAAGGTCTATAAGCCTATCCTGTCTACTTAAAGGTAGAGAGATAATAAAGCAACAACACGGGCATCACACTAGGCCCAGAAAAAAAAGTTAACCTTGTAAAACACTGGCTCAGTTGAATAAGTATCTCATGATCCTCCTACATGGCTATTGAAAACGATCAACTAGCCTATGGTATTCTTCCAAGGGAGGTTCAATCTTCAACCCCTCCTTAACTCTGGGAAAAGTAGCAAATGTCCAAGCAGTGCCTTCACTATACTCAGGCAGTTTTTCCTGGCCTGTTTTGTAAACACCTTCACTGCCACCAACTCTCAAGGGAAAAAAGGCTGGGGAAGAACCATCTCTCAGAACAAAGTGGAGAGATCCAGCCCTGATCAGCAATTCCTGCTCCAGAAAACGATGATGAGACTGGCCTCCTGGCCTGGCCTGCAACTACCTTCCTCACCCTGCACAGGCAGGAGACCAAGTCCCTGGAGACCAAGGGGAGGGTAAGCGAGGGAGGTTCCTCAGATCAGGAGAGAAGGAAACATACAGGGCTCATGGGAGGCGGGGGAGAGGAGCAGCCCATCTATCCTGACCTGTAGACGCGACCCCGGGGCCTGCTGTTAAAACCACTGTAGAATCGAGAGCGGGAACTGTTGTAGTTGGTGGTTCGGGCACGGTATCGGGCTCGTGGGAAACCCCGGTCTGTTGTGCTGATGCCTGGTCTGTTGGTTCGTTTTGGGATCACCTGACAGCGAGGGATGTACAACAAAAAGTCTCAGAATAAGTCTGGAGAGTTTACACAGAACCAGAACAGCAATGGGTATGGGGCTTACCTTGATTTGTCTTCCTCTAAATAGGGACTCATCTAAGGCCAAGGAAGTTCTCACTGACTCTTTGTCTGAGAACTCTATATATGCAAACCTGAAAAGAGTAATTATTTTATCTATCTGAAGTTTAAAAAAGCAACTTCCGTCTCAAATCCAATTTTTTGGCATGCTTTACTTGGATAATAACACATCCACATTTTGAAATTACTTTTCAAAAAATTTTTAAATGCAAGACTTTAATCAAAATTTCTAACTACTCTTGGAAAATTATAAAACAATATCCACAGGGCCTGGATTTCCATTATGGCAGAACCAGCTAGGGCTAAGCAGAAGCTGTCCCTCCCTCGTCTAGTTCATGATCCCACCCACACTAACCTTCATCTTTATCTAAAGGCTTCTGAGGACATTTACGTGCAACCCCTGATACGTATCGACATTAATACCCCATAAGATGAACACCACTTACTTTTAACAGCTAGTTAACATACTGCTCAATACAAAACATAATTTATCTATTTTTAAAACGTGACCAAAATGATCTCAATTTACTTCCCTACTTACCCTTTAGGATGGCCACTAAATTTGTCACAGAGTATGGTAACACGGTTGACTGAACCACAGCCATGAAAGTGCGCTTCCAGCTCTTCTGCTGTTGCACCATAGTCCACCTGTGGGGGTAGAGGAGGTTATGTTTCACAGGTACTGGGCAAACAAACTCCCATCTCAACAGGTACTGCCTAGCCTCTGGGCTGGGCCACCATATACACCAAGGCAAATCAAATCTGGTTCTTTAAGAAACTAATCCTTTTCTCTTCCCAACACCAGAACCTCTGTGGATCACCATTACCTTTTACCTTCTCCAAATCCTGCCAATACTCCCCAAATCCACCACCTATCCTTGAAATGTTCCTTTCAATACTACTACTAAGCAACTCCCAAACAAGAGCTTCTCCCAACCCCTATCAGGGCCCTAATACATACATTGCCGACATAGATGGAACGGGCATCAGCCTCCATCTTCTCTTCAATGGACATGATCACTGGGCCAGCTTTGAAGAAAAAAGAATCAGGAGGGAAAACGAAGCTAGTTTTCTATTTGACCAGTATATGCACCACTATCACCACCAGTGCTAGAGTGAATGAAAAGACTTTGGTCTGCTCTGTTCCCTGCTGTACCCATTACTAAGAATACCATCTAACACACAATAGGTACTCAGTGAATATTTGACAAATCAAGCAACAGATTAACACATTCCTAAAAAATCAGAGAAAACAGTACAGGAATTCCCTCCTGTCCCCAAACCAAGTCCCAATTTAATGAACAGCTTTGAATGAAATCAACTGAAAAGTGAACAAAAACCAAGGGAACGCAAACTCAACATTTCTGGATTAAAGGGAAAGCCCCCTGTAGCCAAGCAATTTCTTAGAACTCCTAACTAAAAGGTCTCCCTCCAACTAAAAGAACTATGAGCGTTGAAGGTCAAATGCCAGTTGGAAACCTCCACAAAGAGTGGAGGTACAATAAAGAACAAAGAGCAACACATATGTAAAAAGGACAAAGAAAGGCACAAGATAGCCAACATCAAAACAGATTTTTACCTCACTAAGGTCAGAGGAACACACAATGGACAATGACCACAACACCAGCCCAATAATCGCTCAGACAAGCAGCTTCAAAGTCCCGAGCATCTAATCCCATACAACCCGTGTTCGCATAACCCTTCCGAGGACCCGGGTTCCGCGTGCAACCGCCAGTTACTCACCATTGCCTGGAGGTGGACTCATATTCATCTGTTTCTCTACCTCGTTCTGTAGCTCCTTTAGCTTCTCGGCTTCTTCCTCCATCTCCCTGACTCGAGCTTTGATCGCTTCCAGCTCCTACAATGAGTGGAAAGGGTATGGAGAAGAGCTTAACAGGAACCAACGCAGGGGCTGCGCCCAGCTATCCGTCGAGCGCGGCCTCATGCTCGGCCATTTCCCTCGCCCCACGCGCGGGTCACGAAGAAAAGAAAAGCAAGCTACCTTCTCTAAAACAACACTAAGCACCCATAACGCCCGAATCAACCCGGCCGGGCCCCTTCTGGCGGTCTAGGAACCGTCCCCGGCCCTGCCCCAGCCACGTTATTCCCCGCCCACCCCCACCCCCACCCCCCGCCTGCCTCCCGCTCGCCGAAGCTCCGGGCCTCCCATGACACGGCCGGCCCTGATCGTTCGCCCTCTTTCCCTCACCGGGTCCTCAATGGCGCCGTCCCCCGGGTCACCCTCGACCAGTCCCGGCTCCTCCTCCTCCTCCTGGCTGCCGGGGGCTCCCGAGCCAGGCCCAGGGCCCGGAGCTCCCGGGGGGGCGCGGGGCCGGGGCGGCTCCTCTTCGGGCTCGGGCTCCGGCTCGGGCTCCAGCAGCAGCTCCTCAGGCTCCAGTTCCTCAGACTCCAGGCCGTTCCCGTAGTCCCCTGCGCCCCCCGGGGCCCCCTCCCCGGCCTCCCCACCGGCCCCGGGCACAAGATGGCGCCGCCGCCCCGGCCCGGAGCCCCGACCGCCCGCAGCCCCCGCTGCTGCTGCCGCCGCCGCCGCCGCCGCCATCGCCGCTCAGACTGGGGCCCGCCGCCCGGCGATTGGAGAACTGCGCCGGGCACGCCGAGGATTCATTAGTCTAGCAGCCTGCCCGTCATCACGAGCTAGGACCCCATTGGGGAATATTACTTGACAATCAAATGAGATCCCACCTCTAAGGCGGGACATTGCACCAAATTCTCAAATCTCGGTAGGGAAATTCGCTTGTCAATCAACATATGTCCCACCTCCTCTCTAGGCCTTAGGTAACAATACCGCCAAGCTGTGACGACGTTCCTGCTTCCCCGCCTCCAGGCGGATCCGCGACGTATATGACGCTTGGTGATTGGCTGCTGGCTGGGCGAGGGGAAAGAACCAGTCTTCCGATCGCCTTGCCGCACCGGCTGTCTCAGATGCCGATTGGCTCGCGGGATTTGAAGGGCTAACACCCGTTTCCTGACAGATGAACCTTGCCCCGCAACGGACGGCCAGGCTTCTAGCAAGGGAAACCCGAGATCACATGATTAGTCCTTAGGGGAGCCGCCATCTTGACACTAGTGGTTGCCATCTAGAGAGCTTTTGGAAGGCAGAGGTCGGAAACATTGAGGCGAGTTCTGGAATCTGGTTTGCTAACCAGGGAAGAATCAGTAGATGGGATGTTGCTGGAAATGGAGGTTCTCAATGGCGCTCTCCAGTAAGCTTACTTTTCCCATCCAGGTTATTGGTACCAACATCCGTCAGTTCTCCCAAACCAAAAAGCAGGGAGGAATCCTCACTCCAGAGCTACTAGTCGTTTCTGATCTGTCTTCTTTGCATAGGCATACTTTACAAGCCCTCTGTTCATGCCTCAGTTTTAGCCTGTTTCTTGGACTGTTTGCTACAGACCCCTAATAGGTCTCTCAGCTTCCAGCGTCCCCCTTCCAAGCCTCGCCGCTACCAGAGCTGGCTCCCCTTTGCTGGTCCGGTAAAAATAAAACTTAACCGTGGCATTAGAGATCTCGGGATAGCCTACTTCGCAAATGTTATTTCCACACTTCTCGTTCCAGTGGGCGTACCTGCATCCAGGTCTGTACCTCTACGCCCCTGTACACCTCAAACCCCAGCATCACCTCTCTTGCAAAACCTTCCACTAGCCTTCTCTCCTTTCCCATGACAAGCAGGTCTACTTCCACTGTGCGCTCAATTATTTTGTCCTGCATTGTGGGTTTGGAGATGAGTGGTGAGATCCTATTTATATTTGCAGCCCCACTGTGAGGTTAATATGCTTTGCACATAATAGGTGTCCAATAAATGTTTACATTCATTGGGAATCTGGGTGCTACCCTCATTTTCCAATGCTTTCCCAGCCCCCAGACCTTCCTTCAGACCGCAGAGGAATTCCTCCACGCAGGTGCCCAAACACGCGTTTGTACTCAGATAATCAATGAGACCTAGCCCTGGAAAGCAGGGTTTCCCTTTTGTAGCAGTGGTACTACGCATTTTTTAAAAAAAAATTAGGAATGACGGTGCTAAGTTTGCAAAAGGGTTATTTGTGGTCAGACCAAGCTCCGGGTTGACGGCGAGATTCAAATGAGGCCATTCAAATTAGTTAATCAGACAACCCCAATAGGATGTGCATGGCTAGGGTGGGGATTTGGACAAGAGATCCGTTAGCAAACCAAAAGGTGGAAAGCTTCTTAGTGTACCCCATTCTTCCCCTCACCCTCACTTTTTCTCACAGATCCTTACCTCAGGAACAGGGGAATTCTGAGCAGAGTCCTAGTTCTTAAAATTTCAGTGAAAATTACATCAGCAGCCATCGCAGCTCCAGTGATCTGGGAGAACTAACTTGAGCACCGAAGACAAACTCTAAAAGACTGTGAAATCGCTGGAAGAAAAAGGTTGTCTACCAATCTTAACCTAATCAAGATGTTGATGTTTTATTGGTTCCTAATTTAAGCTAATCAGGCCAATCAAAGGAAAAGTGACTTTTTAATAATGCCTTCAAATCCTAATTTTGTTGAGCACTTGATTTTGTAGCAGGTACAATCCTAGATTCCTTATTATATCTCATTGAATCCTTGTAACGACTCTATGAAGCAAATGTTTCCAAAACTATAACTTTTCTTAGGGATGAAGAAAGAGTGAAGTAACTTACCCAAGCCATGGAACTAACTAGCAGTGAGTAAAGGGGAAAAAAAGGGGGGGGGGGGGGCATCCGCCGGCTCAGGTCATGACCTCCCCATTCACAAGTTAGAGCCCTCTCGGGCTCTGTGCTGATAGCTCAGAGCCTGGATCCTGCTTCAGATTCTGCGTCTCCCTCTCTCTCTCTGCCCTTTCCCTGCTTGTGCGCTCTCTCTCTCAAAAATAAACATTTAAAAATTAAAAAAAAAAAAGTGTGCAGGGAATTCAGAGCCAGCTTTTGAAGCTTAGATCAAAATTACTACAAGGTCTGCTTTAGTACACAAAAATTAAATTATGTATGATGTTGAAGTTGGGAAAAGACTAGATTCCAACAACAGACAAGTGTTTAGGCAAGCTGTTATTACATCCAAAGATTATTATGCACCTATTAAAAGGTTTACACATAGTGTGTAGTAACATGTGAGTGTAATTACATTAGGCCAAAGAAGTAAATATAAAATTGTATATAAAGTATGATTGTGGTCTTATTTTAAAAAAATTTTTTTTAATGTTTATTTATTTTTGAGAGAGAGAGAGAGAGAGTGTTAGCAGGGGAGGGACAGAAAGAGAGATGGAGACGCAGAATCCGAAGCAGGCTGCAGGCTCTGAGCTGTCAGCAGAGTCCGATGTAGATCTCAAACTCACAGGCTCTGAGATCATGACCTGAGTTGAAGTCGGATGCTTAACTGACTGAGCCACCTAGGTGTCCTTGATCTTTTTTTTTAAAGTAATTTGGACTGAGGCATCTGGGTGGCTCAGTTGGTTAAGTTTCCAACTTCGGCTCAGGTCATGATCTGGCGATTTTTCAGTTAGAGGCCCCCCTTGGGCTCTGTGCTGACAGTTGAGGACCTGGACCTTGCTTTGAATTCTGTCTCCTACTCTCTCTGCCCCATCATGCTCTGTCTCTCTCTCTCTCTCAAAAATATATAGACATTAAAAACAATAAAAATAAAAAATAACTTGGACTAAGAAAATAACTTGGACTTAAGGGGGAAAAAGGGAGCAAGAATCAGTTCAATCTTTTCTTTGGTAATATGTACTAGAAACTTTCAAAATGTTGATTCTTAAACCAGTAATTGTATTTCTTATGATCTAAAGAAATAATCTACACACTGGATAAACATTTGAGAATAAAGACATTCATCAGAGTGAAAAATGTAATCTTGAATGTCCAAGTGGCACACTCAGGAAAATTATTATATACACATAGATGTAATTTTATATGGTCGTTATGCCTTCAAAACATTTTTAATGACAAGGAAAAACTGCAATATAATGGTAAGCAGAATTGTAGTATAGAAAATTGTATATACAGTATGATCATAAAATATAAACACAGACAGAAGATGGGAAAGAAATACGCCAAAATGTTAATAGTAGTAATTTCTGAGTAGTAGGATTATAACTGACTCATAAATTTCTGTTTTATGATTTTTTTCCACAATATCATGTTATTTTTGTTTAAAATTTAAAAACCATCAAACTTCCAAATTTACTCTAGTAAGTATGATTACTTTTACAAATACGTTTAAAAATATATTGGGACGCCTGGGTGGCTCAGTTGGTTGGGTAGCTTCAGCTCAGATCATGATCTCATGGTTCGTGGGTTTGAGCCCTGTGTCAGGCTCTGTGCTGACAGCCAACTCAGAGCCTGGAGGCTGTTTTGGATTCTGTGTCTCCCTCTCTCTCTGATCCTCCCCTTCTCATGCTGTCTCTCTCAGAAATAAGTTTTTAAAAACGCTAAAAAATTTAAAAAAATATATATATATTTGAATGGTGACTTGCAAAGTAAGATACTTCCCTATTAGATTATAAACTGTAAAAGGCAGGGACATCATATTAATTATATTTGTATTTTCATTGCCCATCACTGTGTATTCAGTAAATGCTAACTGAATTAATACTGTTCCATAATCATTTTATCATCTTGCCTGTTGTTGATGCATAGAGAACATCAAAGAGAGAAGTTTCTAAGAATGAATTTGTAAAAAATTAGTGCATAATGATGTGATATGTACCCATTATGAATTATAATTTTCCTTCATTAATAACCTCTCAATAGAAGGCCAGGGAATTTTGGGAAAACTGAAACTCATTGTGCACTAGAAGAAGGAAAAAGGTGCTAATAGAAGTGAATGGTTAGTGAAGATAAGGAGAATTAGGGGTGCCTGGGTAGCTCAGTTGGCTAATCATGTCTCTTGGGTTCAGCTCAGGTCACAATCTCATGGTTTCTGAGTGTAAGCCCCGCGTTGGGCAGCGTGGTGACAGTGCACCGCCTGCTTAGGATTCTCTCTCTTCCTCTCTCTCTGCCCCTCCCATGCACTGTGTGTGCTCTCTGTCTCTCAATATAAATAAAGTAAAAGTAAATAAACTTAAAAAAAATTAAATCAGTAAAAGGGGATGAGGGAAACTCCAGTTCTGTCCAAAAGGGAAAACTTTTCTCACCAAACAATATAAATACTTGGCTTTTTGGTAGTTTCATCCCTGCTTTTAACTCTTGCTTTTTTTTTTTTTTTGTCTGTTACAATAATTCTCTATAATCTAGAACTACATTGTTTAATATGGTACCTATTAGTCACAAATCGCTTGAGCACTTGGAACGTGAGTAGTCTGACTTGAGATGTACTAAAAGTATCAAATATACATGAAATTGCAAGACTCTGTATGAACAAGAGACTGTAAAATAAATTAATAATTACTTAATATTAATTATGGGTGGAAACTAATAATTTTTATGCTGGGCTAAGTAAAAGATTGTAAAAATTTGTTTTATAACTGTTTTAATGAGACTACTAGAAAATGTAAAACTACATATATGGCTTGCGTTCTATTTCTGTTGGACAGAGCTGATACAGAACCTTGCGGCCTTGATCATATACTTACCTCTAGTGTGGGGCCAACTCTCAGTTATTGTCTAATGCAAAGTCTAGCTTCTCCTACCTTAATTCCCTAGGTCTGCCCTTGCAGGGAAGTGAGGTGTCCCCTTAAATGAAAAAGAACCTCCATTGGGCTGCTTATCTTCTATTCTGCTTGGTTAACTTTTTAAAAACTTTGTATCTGGAAAATTTGTTTTAATATGCTATACCAGAAATATATGATTTTTATTTTTAAAAAAATCAGAAAATACTGACAGTAAAAAGAACAAATAAAAGACCAATAAAATCCAATACCCACAGATAATCACTAATGGTATTTTGGCATATATCCTTCCTGAAATTATCAGTACATAGATACATATAGAGGCATGTACACACACACACACACACATTTACATATTTATTTTAGCAAAATGGGATCATACTGTATATATTGTTTTCTATTTTCTTTTTTACCAAGGTAGAAACATCCTTCCGTATCAATAAAAATATTTTTTCAATTTCATTTTTCATGACTTTCCTCAAAAGTCACCTTAGAAATGAGGGTTTCCCTGACTATTCTATTTAACATTGAAATTTATACTTATACCTTCCCACTTTCATGCTAATGAATTATTTTTCTTTATAGCATTTATCACTTTATAACATGAAATGTTATGTTAGTGAATATTGTGAACTGAAGTGAGTACCGGGGAAAAATGCTTTTTGTCATTAGAGGCTGAACCACAAGTGGGGACTTGGTCACCATCACACAAAGATTTGGGGTAAGTTTTCTTTGTTTCGGTTTGTTTTTTGTTTGTAGCCATCCCAAAGTACTGCATATACACACCCTCTTAAGATTTGGGTTGGCGCCTGGGTGGCTCAGTCAGTTAAGCATCCTACTTTGGCTTAGGTTGTGATCCCAAGGCTCATGAGTTAGACCCCCATCTCTGCCTCTGTGCTGACAGCTCAGAGCCTGAAGCTTGCTTCAGATTCTATGTCTCTCTGTCCTCCTCTCTCTCTGCCCCTCCTTCACTAGCACTCTGTCTCTTTCTCTCACAAAAATAAACTTTAAAAAAGATTTTTTAATAAATAAAAAAATATTTGGGTTGGCATAGATGGAGTTCTTGGCTTTGGGCCTTTGGCAGGGGTTAGGAGATAGGGGAACAACTCTGATTTTCTTTTCTTTTTGGTCTCAACACTTTCCCAAGTCCCTGTTACTTTAATTCTTGCCCTTAACAAGGTTACGAAAAGATGATTAGATCAAGAAATGTCCTGACACCAGGCTATAGAGTGTAGAAGTCACAAACCCTGTTCAGTCCTTCTCATTAAACTCTGGGCTTTATTTTTTTTTAATACGACCATTACATATTACACAAAAATAAAAGTCAAATGAACTTGATATTTATAAATTATTAAATAAAAATACAGGAATATATATTTATATTTATAGAGCTTTTTCTTTTCTTCTAAACTAACCAAATCTGTTCTCTCGCCATTTTATGATTTAAAAAAGTAAAATAGTATATACCCTAGAATAAGTGGGGAGTGGGATTAATAATCGCAGGAGCTAGTTGCCCTACTTCTGCTCCTTCCTTGGCCTAAGCAAAGTCCCTATATGTCCCTTTGGGCTCTGGAGAGCAAGAAACACCCTCTCCACCTATTTAATCTCTGAAAAATGGCAATTAGATTTATTTCCCTTATTTAAAAAAAAAATGAAATAGATTTAAAAATTGGGAGCCATACTCAGCCTTCCTGGCCAAGAGCTAATCCCAAGGAACTATATGGCTCTAGAAGAGAGTCTCTAGTTTTCCCTGACAGAAGAGTCTCTGGGGTTTCCATTGCCCCTCAAGCTAAAAAGGACAGGACAGTCAAAACTGCCCACTACGGTCCCATCCAAGCTATGCTTCTGGGAATCCAAGCCCTTTACCCTTTCAGAAAACAACCTCTCCTTCTCCCCAGGTGTAAAGGCCTCAGAGCAGGGCATTTCGGTTACCTGACCATGGTCCCTGCTGCTCCTGTTTGCTAAAGGCCCCCAGGAAAGTTAACAGGGATAGGTGGTCTTGTGGTAGAGGGGAGGGTGAAGAGTCTGCCCCAAACCTGGGGGAGCACAGGCTCCAATTTGGAGCTGATGGTCTAGTCAGTGGTTTTCCAACTTTATTTTTTCAGCAGCAAACCCCTTAATGCAAATAAAATCTTACCCTGAACCCCGATATGTAAGACAGCTATGAGGGGAGCTATTCTGTTTGAGGACAAGTAGCCCAGCCTGCTTAGCAACCTCCCCCACCCCGCTTTCACCTCCCCAAGGCCTCCTGAGGCAACCCCTGGGAAACCTCAGAGCTCTGCCAAGCAGTCTGAAAACCACTGGTCTAGTTTGTCCTGAGCAAGTCAGAGACCTCACCCCACCCCAACTGCCTGCCACAGACCAGCTCTGAGTTTCTGGTATCAGCATACTCACGACGGACCAAGTGGCGCATGCAGTCTTCCACCTCCCCTATAAATACCACTAAAAAGTGCAGCCCTCTCTCAAAAGCAAAAGTCTGGGCTAAACACCTGAGGCCAATTTTGGTCCCACATTCTTGTGAGTACAACTATGTTGCCACATTTTGGGACCAAGTGAAAATCCCAAGAGTCAACCATGGTCTAGCTAAGCTGATCAGTGCTCAGGATCAAGGGCAGGGTTCTAGAGCACTGTGTCTGAAGTCAGCATTGGAGAGCAGCAATTTTAGCACCTTGGGAAGTGCAGCAGTGAAGTCTGGCTCAGGGCATGCATCTGGAGTGAAATCATTTCTTTCTCAAAAGAAAAAACTATAATCAGAATCTGTTCTAGAGGACTGTGAGCTCTAAAGTTAACGTCCTCAGACTCAGAGGTACAGACAAGTAACACCCATGCAAACAGCGTGGCTTCAAAGAAAATATAAATGCTTCTAGGTCGTGGTAGGTACTCTAGAACCCATATACCTGGCCCTTGATAAAGCAGCACCAAAGCTTACTGCATGGAATAGGCCAGTCACGGAGTATAGGTCACCCTCACACCTATGGGAGTTCAGAGCTGGAATGTTCCTCTCAAGGCATCAACAGTCTCACTGAGACACAGTGCAGGACCCAGACTAGATCAGCATTTACCTCCACGCACTCACAAGGAAAATTAGAGTCCCAATTTAGAGTTTGAATTTGGGTACAGATGGTCCCAGAGACAGGGAACGCTTTAGGCACCAGTGTGCCCCAGTGGGAGAGGAGGGTGGCAGGTAAGTCCAGCTCCCCACCCACCCCCACTTGCAGACTCCTCGGCCTTGTTTTCAGTCAGAGCCCAGGAGGCAGCAGCAAGTGCATGATGCACAAGGAATGGGGATGGTGAAGCAACTGGGCCAACTACAGAACTTCTCTCCAAAGCCCTGCAAATGAGTTTCTGTGGAAAAGTGCCCAAAGCCCTCTTCTGGATACAGTGTTTCTCCCATAGCCTTGAGGCATCAGGACAAGGAAAGGGGGAGGAGGGGGCAGAGAACTGCCCCTTGTTCTTGCCACTTCAACGGGAATGTTTTCTCCGTGAATGTGGCTGCCACCAGGTTAGACAAGCAGCCCAGCATGCACACAAGCGCACGTGCACATGCACACGCATGTCCAAGCAGCCAAACATCACAGCCACCTCTCCCTATCACCTGAGAACTCCAAGCTTCCATTCCAAAGGTTGTGCCTTCTGTGTTTTCCCCAATGTGTTTCACTCATCCAATGGAGACACAACCCTTTATGCAAGTCCTCCTTCCTTAGGGCTACAAAGTAAGCTCTAGTTATAGTTTTGTGTGCCTATACCTATAGGCATGATCTCTCCCACCTCCTCCCAACCCTGGAATGACTTCATCTCCTGGCCTCCTCACTTTCCAAATACATCCCCCATTGTCTCCAGCTCAGCCCTCCGACTGCCTGCCTGGCACACACAGCTCCTTCCCACAGTACCCTGCCCCTTCCCATCCCCATTCCATGCCCATCCATTCACCCTACTTCTTCCAAGGGCATTTCTCTTGTTCTGTTCCTGCTCTCCTCTCCCCCAGCTACACCTAGCCCCACCTGGCCCTGGACTTTCTCACTTGCTAGCAAAAAAGGCTCCTACAGTTACCAGGGCCCCCAGTGCCACGGCCCCTGTCAGCACTGTCCTCACTGAGGCCCAGTTCCCCTCCCGCAGACGCCGCGCCTCCTCCAGGGCCCCGTCCCCGTATAGAGCTGTGAACTCCGCCTGTGGGAGAGAAGGGAAGTAGGAGAGAAAGAAGGAGAAAGGGATATCAGGAGAGGAAAGAGTGGAGGAAAGAGGAGAGGAAGAGTTCCAGTTCCATCCACTGCAAGCACTATCCCATATCCAGCTCCTCTCCAGCCAAAGCTCTACTGGCTGCAAGCCCCAATCATCCCCCATGAGCGCCTGGCTCATCTGCCCTCTCTACCTCAAGTGAATCCCAGCCTTTCCCTGGCCAAACATTTTGCTCAGAACTGGCATCCTTTCCCAAGGCTTTCCTGACTACCACCCATCCCTGATATCCCCTGCCCATGCCACGTACTCTCGTGTAAAAAGCTCCTGACAGCTGGATGCCATTTCCCTGCAGGCACTGTGTATTCTCTCCTCTGCTTTGGACCATGAGCCCATCCAGTAATGACTGCATGGCAGCCCTGGAGTGCAGAGTCCAGCGTGACACCCATGGTGAGGGCAACTGATTCCACCCAAATAAGGAGACTCAGCCCCCAGCCTCCAGCCAGAACCCTGGTCTTCCCTCTGGAGACCATCTTTGCAGAGGGGTGTGCAGAGCAGCAATTGAGAAGCTTCTTACCCAGCCCCCACTGCTGTGGATCCAGTCAGCCAGCCGTGTCTCCAGGTAGGCCACCATCCATTCTTGCACTTGTCCCACAAGTGGCTCCATCTCCTTGTTGACACTCTCAGCACACAGCGCGGCTCCAAAGACAAAGAAGGCCACAAGGCGGCCCCAGTTGGGGCCTCCTTGGAAGAGTTCATCAGAGACCTGGGTGAAGCGTTGCTGGGCTGAGCCAGGGGTCACATGCAACTGGGCTGCCAAATCAGAGAAGGTGCGCCGGAAGCGGGTCTCAAACTCATCTCCAGCTGCCCGCATGGCTTGATGCAGTGGGTCAGCTGCTGGGCCCTCCCCAGGGCCTGCTCCACAAACATAACCCTTCTGCCTCAGCTTATAGCCTACAAAGTCTGCCACTAGAGCCCGTGTGTCTGGGGCTGAGGCTGGGGTCGCCATCCGGGCAGCTGTAAGAGTCAAGGATGAAAGACCGGCATGAATATATGGTCAGAGAGCCAGAAGGTGCACTTCAGGCTTGGCCAACCCAGTGAGAGGTGGGAGGAAATGCTCAGAGACCACTGGGCAGGGAGGGGCAAGAACATGGGAATTAAGTCAAGGTGAGAGGCCAGAGCATGAGGGGCTGGCCATTAATTTGTAATATGTCAAATTAAATGTAAAACAAGTAAATTTTATTTTTAAAATACTTTAGATTCTTTCCATAATAAAAGAACACCTACTCTATAACACCCCTACAAACCCCCTTTCCACAATACACACCATTTTGGCTTAGGGTCTTAGTACCTCCCCAGAGGGAAGATGTGAAGATGCTGCCAGAGGCCCAAGATGGGGGAGGAGACAGGGGCTGAAGGAAAAGGTGGGATAAGCAAAGGACTGCCAGGGACAGAGAAGGAAGGGGACACTCACCCAGCCTGGATGGCAGCTCTTAGGACCCAGCGCTGGTGGCAAGGAGCCCCCAGCTGGGGCCTTTCATCCTCCTGGCCAGCGTGGAGCCCTGGGAAGGGGAGGGGGAAAGCAGAGCTAGGCGGGGAAGGCCTGGGATCTCGGTCTGGACTGAGAAGGCTGGGGTTGCAGCTCCCGGGACCGGCCCCTGCCCCCAACGTTCTACCAGCTGTGTGGCCGAATCCATGTTTAATGACTGTCCTCCCGGGAAACCCAGGGCCAAGGGCTTCCTGCCGACACCATATCTACTCCCGGGTCCCCCCAGTGCAGTCCAACAGCCCAGCTCCTCCTTCACCCCCACCCTCAGCAAGTCTCCAACCCCGCCTGCCTGCCAGGTTAGGGATCTCACGGGTCAGGCCGCTGCCAGGATCCGGGCCGTTTCCTGGTGCAGGAGCTGGGAGGGAGGGAGAGAGGGAGGAAGGGAGGGAAGGAAGGAGGGAGGAGAAAGGGGGGGTGGGAGGGAGGGCCCGGCGCCGGGTGATGATGGGGCCCAGAGATGCGTCCAGAGAGAGGGGCGGGGCTGGGAAGCAAGCTTGGGAAGGGCCACAACTCCGGAAGACAGAGGGCTGCTGGAGGCCAAGAGGAGCTGGGTGGAGAGGACACAGAGGGCCAGGCTGGGCTCCTGAGCCTGAAGGCTGCCCAGAGAAGCCGGTTAGGCCTCAGGAAACCTCGGAGCAAATTCAGCATTTCCAGAAGGTCTCTGATGTTCCACGCACTTGTTGAATTTCTCCAGCCCTGGAGTGGATGCCTGAATTAGAGGAGCAGTTCATTTCAGTGGGAACTGCCTGCCAGGTGCCTCGCCCTGTGGTACTGGCAGACATGACACCGACACCGGACATTTCACTTCCTTATTTCTCCAAGAACTTTAACCCAGTAGTTGCTTCAGGGGCTGGAGGTTTAGTCAGGCATCAAGACTTGGATCACAAGTAGTTTCTGCAGGTAACCTTTCTTCACCTTCTTTCATCTTTTTTCTTTCTTTTTTTTTTTGTAATCAGATTGGTTTTCATTTTACTTCTCTTTACTCAACACATGAACTTATTCTCATTAAGACAAGTTCAAACAATATAGAGGTATAAGGGGAAAAAAATACAAGTCTTCAATCTGCCTCCTTATACCCTTTGCACAATTCCACCTCCCTTCCTGGAGGTTGCCAATGTCAAGGTTGCTGTTTGCCCTTCTAGATAGATAGATAGATAGATAGATAGATAGATAGATAGATAGATAGGCAGGCCCCTTATTTATACATGGCAATATATTTATACAAGGCAGTTCACAGGATATGAAGCAGTCTGACCACAGGTGATCCTCAGGAGAGTTCTCGAGCATACTGACTGGGCCCTGCCGGCTCAGGCAGCTGGCACTTCCTTCGGCTCCATTTGGAGGGATCTCTAGCCAAAGGCTAGAAAGAGGCAACCCAGTTCTTTCCTGCTGGTTCCCTTTGCTTCTACCTCCAGGTCAAACCTTGATATTCCTACCTGCCCCCCCAGTCACTGGATAAGAAAGGTCGTTTCTGTAACAATAATAGTAACAACTAATACATTTTGAGGACTTATTGGGTGCTAAGTACTTTCTTTATGTGCATGATATTTTAGCCTCACACCAATCCCTATGCTGTTTGATCCCCAACTGTGGATGAAGAAAGTGAGGCTTGGAGAGAATAAGTAATTTACCCGAAGCTGTATACTTAGAAACTGGTACTCAATTTTGTTTGACTTTAATGTTTGTTTATTTTTGTGAGAGAGAGAGAGAGAGAGACAGAGCATGAGCAGGAGAGGGGCAGAAAGAGAGGGGGACACAGAATCCAAAGCAGCCTCCAGGCTCCAGCTGTCAGCAGAAAGCCGGACACAGGACTCAGACCCATAAACTGCGAAATCATGACCTGAGCTGAAGTCAGACACTACACCAATTGAGCCACTCAGGCGCCCCTCAATTTTGTCTGACTTTAAGTTTGTCTTAACTTTACCTGTATTGCTATCACGTCATCTCTTTTTCAGGTAATCAATGTTGTTATCACACCGTTTACAAGTCCAAACTCAGTTATCCCTTCCATTATGAATGAACAGCAGATTCCACACCTATATAACTGTATCCTTTCAACCATCCTCATTTCTTCTTTGCTGTTTGGCTGATCATCCATCTGCCACCAGCAAGGCTGCCTTCTTCTTTAGAGAATAACCTAGTCCAGTCCTTCCTGTGCAATCCTGATTTCTTCCAAGACTCTTACTTGAAATAAAAACATTTTTAGGTCTCAGAATCTAAATACATTTCTTTATGTCCACCTGTTTATTTATAAGCTCTGTGAGAGCAGGAACAGAATTTTATTCACTTTTTATGTCCTTCTGGCCTAATAGGCCCTCAGTAAATGTTTATTGAACAAATCATTCAGTGCCTCTGGCCAGTTATTGAGTAGGCCAACACTGATGTTTGAAGATAACTATAGTGGCTGTTTAAGAAACAAAGACTGAGCTATAAAGAAGAAAAAAAGAAAAGAAAAACAAAGATTGATTTGGAATAGAGATTCAGTGTCAGTCTGATGAGCAGCCAGAACACAGTGCCTGGACCAACACAAATTATACCCAGTCCAAAGCTGTGTATGTCAAGGATCTTCTCAGACCAATACTATGGAGCCAAGGAATGGCAATTCAAACTATAGACAAAGCAAAACTGTTTTCATCAGAAAACCTCAGGCCATATAGGCCCACTATGAACCTTATCTATTCCTTCAATGATATATTTTACAAGAGCAAGGAAGACAGTTTTAAAATGCTTGACTGTAGGGGATTCTAGGTGGCTAGTCACTTAAGTGTCCAACTCTGAATTTTGGCTCAGGTCATGATCTCATGGTTCATGAGTTCAAGCCCTGCATCGGGCTCTGCGCTCACAGCAGTGGAGCCTGCTTGGTATTCTGTCTGTCTGTCTCTTTCTCTCTGCCTCTTCCCCACTTGCTCTCTAGATCTCTATCTAAACAAATAAAAAATAATAAAATAAAATGCCTGACTGTAACACAAATTAGTATGTTACTTTACACCCTAAAATAGGAAAAGAATATATATATTCTTTCATATATATATTATATATTTTATACATTTTTAAATATATATAAAAGAATATATATAAAATATATATAAAAGAAAATATATAAAATTCTTATATATATATATATATATATATAAATTCTTTTATCTTTTATGTATATAAAAGGTTCCTGGCTTTTTAAATGATTCCTGGCTTTGCTAAGGTTAATAGTGGACTTAAATGCAAACAGGAATGGATTGTATAATAAGATAGGATGTGTCTGTCTCACTGTTTATGTCCAACTTAGTCACTTGGGATTTTACAGTTAAACTATCCTGCTGCTTTAAATTTAGAAATTCCATTTCTAGGGCACCTGAGTGGCTCACTCTGTTAAGCATCCAGCTTTGCTCAGGTCAGGATCTCAAGGTTCCTGGAGCCTGCTTCAGATACTGTGTCTCCCTCTCTCTGCCCTCCCCCGCTCTCTCTCTCAAAAATAAATAAACATTAAAAAAATTCCATTTCTACTCTAAGATTCCTCATTACAATACTCTGAAGATGTTAACTATTACTACTAAATGTTTTAATCTTATAGAACCAAGTGGGTAAGAAAGCGGGCTCTAGAGCTGGACTGCTGATATTCTAATCCCAGCTTCTCAATTATTATGTATGTGACCCAGGGCAAGAGTCCTATTTCCTCTCTCCCTCAGTTTTCTCATCTGTAAAGTAGGCATAATAGTACTCCCTACTCTTGAAGGCTGTTTATGAGTTAGTATTTGTAAAACTCTTACAACTGCACTTAGTACATTTGTGCCTGGGGGGTTCAGTTAACCATCTGTTATCGGGATTCGATGAATACTTGGGATTCTCTCTCTGCCCCTCCTCTGCTTGTACTGTCTTTCTCAAAATAATTAAATAAACTTTAAAAAATCAGTAGGGAATTTAGACCAAAAAAATACTACACAAAATACTTCACATCTGTTTTTTCACTAATGTAAAACAAAATGAAGGAGAAAAACCAGCTCTGTGGCCCTGTTGGAAGCTCCCACTGAAACGAGAACCCCACAGTCTCAGGTCCAAAAGAGGTGCATGTCTATTCATTCAATAATTTGAGAGCCTACTACGTGCTGAAACTGATCAGGAATCAGACACAGCCTCTGCCCTCAAAGGACCTGCAGTGGGGTTAGAGATCAGAACTCTAATCTACTTTTTCACAGACGAGAAAACTGAGGTCCAGAGAAGTTATGCCTTGCTCAAGGTCACACAGCAAAATATTACCAGAGGAGAGACCGGAGTGTCTTCCCACATCTCCGTTCAGAACTCTTTTCCAGTGGACCATTCCACCTTTTTGAGGGTCACATCTCAGCTACTATTTGAGATACTACCTAGTTTTCATGACCTTCCCTTCTGTGGACCATTGTCACCCCCGCTCCCAAACCTGGAGCCTAAGGTTTAGAAAAGAAAAAGGTGATCCCTGAAGAGAAAGGGTTTAGAAAACGGTAAACCCTGAAAAGAAAGTCACACAGTGGGCATTTTGAACCATACTCTGCAAGAAAAGGAAAGGTTACTCTGTCCTCCCAGCATTAACTCTTCCGGTGCCGGAGAGGTTGAGGCCGTTTAAAAAAAAAACAAAAAACAAAAACACCTGAGTGGTCTCACTCAGGACCGAAAGGGTAGATCTCCGCCCCCTGGTACAGCAGAGAAGACAGATGGGGAGCCACCTGTCAGAGGACTGTGGGCGGGGGCCGGGGCCGAGAGGGCCGCGGGACCAGAGGGTGAGCGCCGCTGAGCGCACGCTCAGAGCAGACAGTTCGCAGGAGGCAAGAGATGATGGTCTAAAACCCTGGAAGCTGGCTTCCAGAGCAGGGGGAAAGGTAGTCACGGAGGGGAGGCAGAGCTACAGGGGGTGGAGGATCCTGGAGGTGACAGCAAGGAGAGTACGCAACGGCAAGCGGAAGCTCCAGCTAGGACGCCGGGCGGTCGGGCGAGAGGACAGCTGGGCAGCGCCGAGGCGCTGCGGGCGGGCCCCGCCAGGGCGGGGGGTGCCATGTCTCGAGAGCGGCCCCCCCGCACCGACATCCCGCGCAACCTGAGCTTCATAGCCGCGCTGACGGAGCATGCCTACTACCGCAGCCAGCGGCCCAGCCTCGAGGAGGAGCCGGAGGTGGAGCCAGGGGAGGGCGGGACGCGCCTCGGGGCCCGATCCCGCGCTCACGCTCCGAATCGGGGTCGCCGGGCCCTCTCTGCGCCAGCCGGAGGCGGCGGGATCCGGGTACCCCGCAGTCGCAGCCCCGACACCCGCAAGAGAGTGCGTTTCGCCGACGCGCTTGGGCTGGAGCTGGCCGCGGTGCGCCGCTTCCGCCCCGGAGAGTTGCCCCGGGTGCCCCGCCACGTGCAAGTTCAGCTGCAGAGGGACGCCCTCCGCCACTTCGCGCCGTGCCAGCCTCGCGCCCGCGGCCTCCAGGTAGGCAGGCGGCATCGGCACGCCCCTTCCCCGGCACCTCCCCAACCCAGCCTCGGCAGCCGGCCGATTTATCAAAGAACACCCAACTCCATCCCCAACCCTAGGCTTGCTCTCGCTCATCCCTTTAGGTGCCACTCTCCCAGCTGGGCTCCACTCCGACTGCCGGACGCCGGGGTCCGCTTCGGATTGGTCCAGTGCCTCGCCCTGACCCCGCCCTCTGTCTCTCCTCTCCTCCCCACCCCCTCAGGAGGCTCGCGCCGCCCTGGAGCCCGCTAGCGAGCCGGGCTTTGCCGCCCGCTTGCAGGCGCAGCGCATCTGCCTGGAACGCGCCGAGGCGGGCCCGCTGGGCGTGGCCGGGAGCGCGCGCGTGCTGGACCTTGCCTACGAGAAGCGCGTGAGTGTGCGCTGGAGCGCCGACGGCTGGCGGAGCCAACGCGAGGCCCCCGCCTCCTACGCCGGCCCGGCCCCGCCCCCGCCTCGCGCGGATCGTTTCGCCTTCCGCCTTCCCGCGCCACCCATTGGGGGCGCCCTGCTTTTCGCCTTACGCTACCGTGTGACCGGCCACGAGTTCTGGGACAACAACGGCGGCCGTGACTATGCTCTACGGGGACCCGAGCACCCCGGGAGTGCCGGAGCCCCGGAGCCCCAGGGCTGGATCCACTTTATCTGAGACGCCTGCGGCCTACGGCGCCAAAAGCAAAGGCACCCAGGGGCTGGGGGAGCCCGAAGATTAGGCTGGGAAGAATGAAAGAAACCGAAATTGGCTGGGAGCTGTCCAAGAGACTCAAATGGGGGAGGGCGAGGAGGACGGGAGAATTCAAAGGGGTGTGGGAGTGGGCGGAATCTACGAAGGTCGGGAGGTGGTGGAAAACATTAGTTGGATATGAGTGATAGTAACCCAAGGCATAGAAGAAAGAAAACCAGAAAGGGCGCTGGAGGGATTAGGAAGAAAAAAGAGCCAAGATTAGGGTTGATGATGATGACCTATTCCGTGAGCTGACACTGGGAGAATGTAAGTGGGTTCGTCAGGCCTAGGAAATTGAAGGTTAAGGTATCTCTTTGGGATTAAGGAGGTATTATGTTTGAAATAGGAGCCCACCCTACTTAAGTCATTTGGAGTGCTGGCTCATTCCCTCTCTTACCTGCCTTTGCCACCTCAGATCCCTAGCTCTGCCCATCCTAAGCTTTAACTCAGCCATAATTGCCTTGCTAAAGTCCCAGGATAAGTCCCCTGTTAGTCCCGAAGATCCCAGGCTTCATTCTTCCCTGACTGGCTAGGGAGCAATGGCAGACCCCCTCCGCCTCCAAGGCAGTCCTGGGATTAAAATGAAGGCAAAACCAACTCCAGGCCTGTCCTTATAGCCAAATAATGTCGTGCCTGAGGAGTTGGTACACTCAGGGGCTTCCAGAAAAATGCCGGCCTTACCTTTCTGGGGTGCCTTTTAGTGATCTCTAAGCACTTTATGGACTGTATTTGTCAAGGAACAGTGAGTCACAAGAATCACTGTAATTCTGCCTCAGACGGAAAGAGTCACTGACTAGCTGTATTACTTGGGGCAATGTTACTTCACCTCTCTGGGCCTCAGTATCCTCTTTGGGAAATTAGGTTTTGATTAAGTGATCTCATACAGCTTATTCTTGCTCTGACATTTTATGATCTATTGAGTGGCAGAGTGTGGACTAGAAGCCACATTCTCCAACCTACAGTTGGAGTACTACAGGTCAGAACACAAAGCATCCCAGCATTTGATTGAGGATGGGTTTTCCAGTTTTTGACACAGATACTCCAGAGCCCAAGAAGCATCCTATAACCAGCTTGCAACCTTATGGTATTCCTGGGCCTTTTTCCAACTGCAGCTCATCCTCTGCCCCTTTGCCTTTTTTTGCTCTTGCCCCCACAAACTCCCAGTCTAGGTGCTCTGAGAGAGCTTTGAGTAGGTGCATCTCTGTTGGGGAAAATGATGTTTGGGAGCCCCAGAGATGAAAGGAAACAGTGTTGAGGCTCTCTTGAGGATAAAGAATTATGGATATAAGAAATGGAGAACATTTCAAATAAAAAACAAAGCTACTTGATAATTAAATGGTACCAGAAGATGGCAATTCATTCCATACCCTGAGCAAGCGAAATGGGAAAGCAGGACTCTCCTACCCATTCACAGTCATGCCTTAGGTCTTCCCTCCTAGTTAACCTCTGCTGGTAGTTTTTACTTTCCTGTTACCCTATTCCTAAGCTCTTTGCTTTTTTTCTTTCTTTGTCCCTCTCTCTCATCACTTTCATTCTTTTAGCATATAGGGTATTTACCTTCATTTTCTCTTTTCCATTTGCCTCCCTCTTCATCCTTGTTGATCTCTGCTATTCCTTCTCCCTCCAGAAGGGGTGGAGAACCCACTTCCTTTTCTCCAAGACCATGGTTGATCCACCTTCCTCCCTCAGGCTCCTTCTTGACAGTCTTCTCGAAGGGAGAAGAGGGAATAGAAGCAGTTCCTGATGTACATGAACAACTGCTCCCAGGTAACCAGCTCCCTGTACACTTTTTCTCAGAAATTTCTGAATCCCCCTCCTCCTTATTACTAAGTCAGAGAATGCATGCACACGAGCCCACACATGTATTCAGAGCAGAGTATGGGGGTTTGTTATCCTGCCCCTCCTGTCCAAAGCCTTAGTCCTTTGAAGGCCGAAAGAGAAGAACCCCAAGTCACTTCTCACAGAAATGCTGGCTTTACCATCATCCTCATCTAATGAAGAAAACAAAGAATTTCATGCATTTTGTGGAACACCTTTAGGTCAAAGTACTAGCAGAGTGAAGAAAGAAACTGCTGGAAGCCACAAAGCAATGTGCTTTTTAGTCATCAACAAAGAGCCCAAAGAAGGTTGATGGAGAGGGAGACTGGGTCGAGGCTCAGTGTATAATAATCTCTTGCCTAATGTGTATGCATTTTTGTTATGTTGTATTAACAATCACAATAGCTCACATTTACTTATCTGCTAAGATCTGGTGTTTTGCATGCAATACAATCCTCAGAACAACCCTATCAGTTGAGTAATATCCCTATTTTAGAGCTTAGGCAACAGCTCAGAAAAGCTCAGTAATTTGTTCAAGATCACATAGCTAGGAAATGGCATAGCTGAGATTGTGAACTCAGGATATCTCCAGAGCTTCTGTGCATAACCCTGTGATTATAGTTCTTCCTTTAAAGACCAAACTGACAACTTGGCCATATATGATCTCTTATTAGGAAAAGACCACAGTTTCTAACTGCTCTGCCTTCCCATCCTCCCAGTCTCCTGAACTGGCTTAGAGAAGGCAAAGCACTGAGGGTCCCAAGCTCCATCCAGGAGCTTGCTGCTGTCTCCTGTAACAGTCCCAGCTCTGCAGAATCAGCAAGGGACCATCCTGCCTGCCTGCTAGAGAAATCGGGAGCCCACCTGAACTCCAGCTTTTCCATACATTGGGATTCTCTCCTGGCCCTAACCGACTCTCTACACGTGTTGGCGTGTCATGCCCCTTTCCACTTCCCTGAGTAGTTTTGAATTGACCAATCCCAAAAGTTTCCACTAGAAGGTATCCCTGACTAGGACAATTGCTGAATGGTCTCTCTGCAAGCGTTGATACTACTGAGTAGATAAATGTAAACTGGTTGGAGATGGAACGAAGAACAATCCATTTTTCCCTGAGGTTTCTCAGTAAGAAGTACCATGGTTCACCCACTGCCCATTCTCAGCTTTATAGAACCAACAGACGAATCTTCTAGTTTTCCTATATAGAACTGCCCCAGGGCCTGGGGGTAAACTGACAGTCTAATCTGATATGGGAAACACTAGGAGTTTGGTGGAACCTTTAGAAAGGTATTATGTGTTAGGCATTGGGATGGGGACTTTCCCCTAAAGGCTAATGACTATATGAACAGGAGCAATTTGGGGTATAACACGTCAGCCATAGACTGGGAAGTGTTTTAAGAAAAAACATTACCCTGGTCAGGGGCTTAGATCCTTGAAGCAACACAACTGGACCACTTTGCCTGTTTCTCCTGTCCAGACCTCAGATGTCTTCCTACACTTAGCTGTCTGATAGCCTTCCTCGTTCTTTTGGTTCTCTTTATGAATGTAGCTCATCATTTATTGTCACAATAAACCCTAACTCCTAAACTTTCCAATCTAATTCCCACAGTCTCTTGCTTCTAACACTTGTGTTTCTCTGGAGCTCCTCTGGATCCTTGCAATCCAAAGGTCATAGAAATCAGAGACCAGGAAAAACTTGTCTTTAGAGACCCCTGGGTCGATGCTCCACTACAGATGCAGATATGAGAAGTGACTTCCACAGGGTCAGAGAATTTGTTAGTGCCGCTCAAGATGGGGCTTACCCTCAGTCTTCCTGAACACATCCCATTCCCAGGCTATAAAACAGGCCTCTACATAGTCAAACCTGCGATTTTTCATGGCGAGGGATAATATCTGAAATGTTTCATTTTCTCCTGCTAGCTTCCATTCCCTTCCCTGTCCAGGCATGAAAAGAAACAAAAGGCACTTTTGTAGTTTTCTTTGTTTTCCCAGCCTTGGCACTTCTTTGGGTGATATTGCTAAGGGACAGTGAAGTTGCTAAGAAGATGGTATAATCCACCCATTGACTAACCTGGAAAGGAAATTAAAGTTTGCTTTGTGAATCCCCCCAAATAACTGTTCCCTTCAGGCCCTCCCAGAGTGTCCTCATACCCTTCACAGTGCAGCCATGTTCACTGGGCCCCAAATGCATTAGTTTTGTGCCTCACTTCAGCTTCCTCATGCAACTGCCCTCCCTTCTGGATAAAAGACCTCATATTTGAAATAAAGTCGAAATATGAAAGTATATCATACGATACTGAGAAACTGTTTGTTTGGGGCAGAGGGTGGCAAGAGACCCAGAGGCGAGATTCCTCTCTCCCAACCCCCATTTTTGGTCACCTCATTTTTCTATCTGCTGGTGTCCTATTGCTATGCAAAAGGTGGATGGGCAGAAGATATGGAGGAGTTGGACAGCCCTGGTAGATGGCACCCCAATACAATCCCACCACAATTTTGGGTCGTAGTGGGAAAGTTACCACGGTCCAGCTCTAGTTCCTTGGCACCTATTACCAATTCCTGGTGCAGTTAAAGGGTACTGCTTGGGTAGAAGCCCTGAGTTTCTCCTTGGGTGGGGTGGGGTGGCTATTCTTCCTTAAGGAGGCAATCTAAGTTACATTCTGCTTAAGCACTGGAGGGAAGAGCAAAGCCCTTTTCTCTGCCAAGGGCAACCCCAAAGCAAAGGATAAGAAATATGAGGGAGAGGAAAAGCAAGAACCTCTATCTAATCCAGAATGGAGCAACAGATATTAAAGTGAGGCATCCTTGAAAAAAATTAAGTTCTAACATAAGATTGATTCCCACATCACCTGAACGATGAGAAAATTCAGTTACCCACAAAGTAATGAGACAACGTTTCTAATAGGGAGGCCCTAGCCTGAGAACACTCAGATGCCTCTGCATTACATCATAATGGCCAAGTTGTGATGTCACTGCAGAGCACCCACAGTTATGTTGTGAAACCAGATAGGCTAAAGAGTAGAATCAGCATGAGGAGCAGACACCCAAGGAGAGGTAAGTGGGGGCTTTGCAGGGGTTTTTCTCCAGGGCTTATTGCTTAAGATCCCTCTGTGGCCTTAATGTCTTTCCAGACTTCTCACGTCTTAGTTTAGTGGTAGGTCTTTCTGAAATCCTTCCTTCACAAACTCCTTCACTGCAGCTTTTGATATCCCAAATCCTCAATACTTGCGGTTCTGATTGGTTAGCCCTCAGCTTTTGTATTTCTTAGGAGACAGGGCACAGAATGGTGGAGCATGGTTCCCCTAAATGAAGCAGAAGCTCACCATATTCATTTGGGTAGTCCCAGAGGTAGATCCAATTTTTCAGGTGCTTGAAACACAACTTTCAGAGCCTTTTGAAGGTAAAAATAAATGCATTAGGCCCCAAAATGAAAATACTTTGGAATGAAAAAATATAAACTATAACTTTTAAAGAGCTGACAAACACAACATAAAATCAAGAAAAATAACAAAAAATTTTAAGTGTCTACTTAACATATATTTTTATAATTTTGTTTTTGGCTGCATGCTCTCTAATATTTTTTCATATGATGATTATATATAATGTTTTCTACAAGAGTATAGAAAGATAATCCAGTCTTCTACATGATCAGTTAGAATTTTTTTTTTAAATCTTTATTTATTTTTAAGAATGAGACAGAGACTGAGTATGAACAGGGGAGAAGCAGACACAGAATCCAAAACAGGCTCCAGACTCTGAGCTGTCAGCACAGAGCCTGATGCGGGGCTCAAAGCCACGAACTGTGAGATCATGACCTGAGCTGAAGTCGGATGCTTAAACAACTGAGCCCCCTAGGCGCCCCCTACATGATCACTTTTTAAAACTTCTTAGTGATTTAGAAAACGTTCACCCTCACACTTTATAAGTGGCAATGTCACAGTTTCTAGGATTTTTGTCAAACTAAAAAAAACCCATCAAATTTCTTTGACATTTGTGTAAAATTTCAGAGCATTTCAAGTTTGCAATAACGTCATATCCACTGAATTGTTAACAATAGGATTATATCTGGAAGCTATATGTATTAGTCTGCTACAGTTGCCATGCAAAACACAACAGACTGGGTTGCTTAAACCACAGAAATTCTACAGTGTGGAGGATAGAAGTCTGAGATCAAGGTATTGGAAGAGTTGATTCTGAGGGTCCTCTCCTTGGCTTATAGACATTTTCTCCCTATGTCTTCTCATGGTCTTTCTTATATTCATATCTGTGTCCAAATATCCTATTGTAAAGACGCCAGTCATTTTGGGTTAGGACTCACCCTGAACACCTCATTTTAACTTAATTACCTCTTTATAGACCTTATTTCCAAATACACTTACATTCTAAGGTACTGAGAGTTAGGACTTTACCATACAAATGAGGGGGGAGGGCAACACAGTTCAGCCTCTAACACTATACTTACTATTAAACTACTTACTTAAAAACTACTAACCCCAAACTAAATGTATTGCCAAATCAACTTCCTTAGCCAATCCCAAAATATCCATGGCCTTCCCACTGCCACCTAACAAAAAAAGTGTGATGGAGGGGAAGTCAGAAAGAGACATCACTCTTAGCCAATTGCTGTTTAAATAAATACTTTTTTCAAAATTTACAAAAAGCTATGACCATGTTATCACATTGCTGGGGCTCCTCCAGTTCTTCGGAAGAGGTCTGTGCAAGGGATGGCCCTAAAAGTTCAATTTCTTTAGCTATAGGGTTAATGTGTCTCTGGTCAGTCCTACTAATATCTGAGCCATGCAGTCAAAGATGGAGGATTAACATCTCTACATTGAGGATAACGTGATATGATGAGTCTCCATTCTTCAGCACTAGTCCCAGGAAGAGCTGGGAGGGTTAGTGTCTTGCTAAGGGTAAGGCCCTCCTTTCTCTGATATTGTCAACCTGGATCTCTTCCTCTCTTCCAATCCTCACTCCATCTTCTAAAGCTTTAGGGCAAAATCCACATAAAAGAGGGAGGCTTCAGCCTGTACTCCAGAAGTAGGGCAGAGGAGTTTCTTCCTTTCCTTGGATTTTTCTCTCTCCTAAACCTGTCTTCAATTCTACAGCCTACTTCTGTTTTAGCAGTGAGTGTCTTCCTGAGAATAGAAAGGTGGTACAGTTGTCCACCTTTCATATTTCCAAGCCCATGATCAGTGATGCCCAGAGTGCCTAACTGAACTCTCCAGAGGAAGGCACTAAGTCCGCATGGACATTGCCTGCCTGGCTTTCCAGCCAGATAAGTATGTCAACCAGACAACCCAGTCTTGTTACTGTTTTTAGATTATAAGAGAACAACCTCTCCACTGAAAACTGAGGGCTGCGGCTGCTACAATGTTTCACTTTTCCTTTTCATCACATACAAACTATTGGGTCATTGTAATAGTCATGATTTAGGACAAAGCTTGTATATACCAGCAGCCCTGGCTTACACCCTGCGGGATCACAAGTTTCTAATTCTAAAGCGGAGTATATATATCTTTGCTTTTTTTTTTTTTTTCCTCCTGTGATGTTTTTGCTGGATGCCAGTTTGAAGGATGTAGGGCTGGCTCTTAGAAGTTTAAAGTTTTACTAAATGTAATGGGGCTGGGTGTGGGCAGGGGTAAATACAGGGATAACAACATAAAATAGGGCTCAATGCTGAAGAGGAAATCAATTTCTGATGTCTGACAACCTTGAAAGAGCTCTAGACCTTAAATTGGAGCGATAGAGTAGTGGCATTTTGGGGGAGTATATGGGGAGAGGTGATGTCTATCTGTGGAATACAAGGCAAAGTCTGAAAACTGTTTTATAAATTACTGTGGCTATATAAGCTATTAAGTGACCTAAATAGGCAAGAAGAGACTTTTTCAAAGACCAGCGTGAGAACAAAAGAATCACTTCATAAAGTACTGTTCCCAAGTTTTAGTCGAAGACGGAGGGAGAATCCTAAATATACAAACTTTTGGCCCAGAACTTCGGGGTGTGTGGACTACCACTTTAGTGAAAAGTCTATTTTATTGCCATTCCTTTCTAGTCAGAGTAAACCAAGGTCCCCAGATAAGAGGTGGAGTTCCAGGTGTCCTCTTCACTGAGACAGAAAGGGGACCTGAGTGTCTGGCAGGTCCCAAATAGGTGCCCCTTCTGACACTTCGTCTTTGGGAACACCTGTGCGGTGTTCCGAAGGGGTCGGTCAGCTAGGATCCTCGTCTTTCAGGTGACAAGACATTTGATCTATCTGGAGAACAAGCTCCCGGTTGCTCTAGGCGCTTCGTTTACAGTGACGCTGCTGACGGCGGCTGGGCCCCCGGCTGGGCAGGCGCGGCTCAGCTCGTGTGTAAGGCTGGCAAGGGGGTGCTGAAAAAAAAAATCTTCCTTCAGGAGGAACAAATAGGGAGTAGTTGTAAGGCAATTCAACAAACTGCTGTTAATTCCTCGGGGAATTCCGGGACGACCAAGATTCCGTGTACTCCGAAGGTCCAGCGCGGAAAGGTCGAAGGCAGGGGGGAGGTACCATTCACAGCACCCTGGCCCCGGGGGACATCTTCCCTCTCCTACGCAGCCAATAGCCACCCCGGCTGAAGCCGACGCAGCCAATAGCCGACTTTAGCCGAGACTCACGCAGCCAATGGTCGGCCCAGTGCGTTCCGCCGGTGTCCCCCTGCCTGCGTCCACCAATCCAGACTCGGGCCACCTTGGCACCGCCTCTGGAGCCCGCCCCACCCATCCGCCCCGCCCCCAACTCGCTCGAGCAGGGTTGGGCTAGACGGGCGCGCTCTCAGGGACGGGGGGGGCAGTCCCGGTCCTGGCCCTCCGCGCGGGTGGGCTTGGAGCAGGCCGCACCGGGCGGGAACCCCACTCCCACCCCGGAGGCCCTGCCCTTTCTCCCCTTTCCCCCCCGGCCCATGGTGCGAGGCTGGGAGCCGCCGCCCGGGCCGGACCGCGGTGAGTGATCCCCAGCCCCTTCGACTTCCCCTCCCAGCCCCTGTACGATCTCCGACCTCCGGAGCCCCATCCCCGCGCTGAGGGGAGGAGAATTCTAGGCTCGAAGTCGCCTGGTTCTCTCTTTCTCCTCTGGACTTTTCGGTTCCCTGTTGTAACTGGGGGAGGGTGAGTGGGTGTGTAGGGAGGAGGGGAAGGCTGGGTTGGGACGGTCTCGGCGAGGGGAGGTTTGAGATTCGCCTGCTCCCTGGGGCTCATCGCCCCAAGTGCAGCAACTTTTTGTTCTCTGACCCAGTTTGGAGCCTTGTAGACTGCCTGCGAAATGGAGGATAGGAGAAACGTTTCCTTCCCAGGCCTCTCCACCTCCCCCCTACGACTACCTCCTGGCGACCTCAGCACACGTACAGAAATCTGGCCTTACTTCTGGGGAGCGCTGGTCTTTGGGAATGAAAGGTTTGGGAGAAACTGCCCCTTCTGACCCCGTACCCAGCCATACTCAGAAAACAAACCAGGAAAGAGAACCCAAATTCTCAGAGGTTCCTGGTTTTTGCGTCCTAATATGAGACTTCTAAACTGAAAGAAGACTCAAGCTGTGACCTGTTTGGTAATGTGGGCCCAGATCAGATCTTTTATCATACAAACCTTCTCACCATACATTTGAAGCCCTTTTATATTATATGATTAGGACAGGTAGATGGCAATGATTGAAAAAAACAGCGCCAGTTAAACTTGGGAATTTTTAAAATGATGCGTACATATTGGTAAGCATTGTCATTAAAAGTATGTTCATTTCACCAATCTTTTGGGGTAACGTCCAGGCGTTTTCTTTGTGTAAGTCTGCCGACTGGAGTTCCCAACTGCCTTTCTAGTATAAACTACACACGCAAATCTCAAATCTGGCTGCACCCTGAGAACTTTTAAAAGTACTGATGCCTGGGCCCCAGTCCAGACTAATTAAGTCAGAATGAGGAGGAGAGTTCCCGGTTTAAATTTCCCAGGTAATTCTAATGTGCCACTGCCTCTCATCATCTATGATTTTCAGGTTTGGTTTCTTTAAAATGGAGTGAGAATTTAAACACTTTTGAAGCAATCTGAATGTAGACTGCTGTTGAGATTTTTAAGTCCCATGCCCCTCCAATCTTTTACAGTTGCCTACTCTTCCCAAATCAACAATTGTACACTCCTTTGTATTATGTCTTTCCAAAGCATTTGACTTTGTTTTCATAGAAACAATTTTTAGTGCACTAATTTTTCATAGGTTTATGTGATCTATAATTGCATTATTCTATAAATAAATAAAAAATAAAAATAAATACATAAATAAATACAGGCATAAACAGGTTTGGAATCATACACAACTTGGCCCAAGCACACAGGGCAGCTGAAAGAAGCAGATGATTTGGGCACACTAGAGAGTAGCCTACCAGGCTCCAGTATGTAGCACACTGTGAGTATTGGTCATATAATCCAATGGGTCAGTTAAGCCAGGCTCCTGGCCCAGTTGAACACCCCTCTCTTCCACTCTACTAGTGGAATACTAGTAGTATTGGTTGGAATACTTCCAACTAGTATTACCAATACCCAGTTCCTTCTAGACCTGGGTATTCTCTTGAGTCTTCCATCCACTCTCCATTCATTCCCGTTAAGATGTATGTTCCTCTTTAAGTAGTTACCACCACTGCCTTTTTATTAAGTTGGGAGGACATAAGGCAGAGGTTCTTAACTTGGGCTTCTGGGCAGCCAGTGAGCCCTCTGAGATCACTACCTGCCCCCCAAATATGGATGTTTATTTGGGGGGCCGGTACTCATAACTTTCTGAGGGTCCATACCTTTATCTGATTTCTCAAAGAAGTTCATGACCCAAAAAGTTGAGAAGCACATAAGTTGAATACCACTAAAAATTCTTTAAGGCCCTTAAAACTATCATCAAAACACATGTCAGGTAGTACTTCAGGTCTGTGAATAAAGATTTAGGCAATTTAAGCAGGATCATATCTAGTCTCTCATTTGAACTGTCTCCTGCTTTAACCATAAGCCTAGGCTCAAGCCTACAGTTGTGAACACCTCTTTTTCCTAGGATTGTATGGACACCTACATGAAGCTTAAGACAGCCCATTCTTTTCTGCCATCTGTCCACGGGTATGGAATGCCCAAAGGGAAAGAAGGGTGTTATCCTCTCTATTTTCCTGATTATATTTTTTATTAGCTACTTAAAGTAGCAATAGGGCAAATCCAGCACATTTAATAAGGATCAAATTTAGTAATTATCCAGAATTGATAATCCCACCATTACTACTATCTCTGCCCACAGGAGTCCTTCATTCTCCAGTTTTGATTTCCCCCTTTTTTCTACCCTCTCCAAATAGAGGCACAAGAACACAAGATCTCGTAGTGTCTTCATGGTGGTTTTTATTATTGTGGGGCCTACCCTCTTTGTTACACCTCCCATGAGCCACTCTCTGACTGTAGTTTCTTCCTATGTCAAAGCAGGTTCTTCCAGGGAGGTACCAGGAAGCTATAAAGCTCTGCCCTGATTTAAGCCACCATTCTGTATCAGGAAGTCTTCTACAATTTGTATTTTGTGTAATTGGAAAACTAGATGGATACAGTACACCAAATATGGTATCTGTATTACTACATGTTATATTGAAACACCAAACTGATGTCATGAGAATCTGGAGGATAGCAAAGCAAATGAATGAAAGCAGAATGCTTCCTTGTAAGGCTTATAGCTGTGCCTGCCTTACTTCCTGTCTGGCAGTCTTCATCCTTACACTGGACTGCTTTCTTATGCTGCATTTTTCTCATATCTAAAGTGTTATTGTGCCCTTGAAAAACACAAATAAGTTTAGTAGACATCAAGCATTGCAGTCATTAAGTACTGTCCAGCTTAGATTTGGTGGTGTTCCTGGTGGGCCACATTGTCTAAATCGTAGTTTAACACCTAACTGTGCAAGCTTTTGCTCATAGGCCACTTAGGTATGTCTGGGATGAACCTAGAGGGCAAAGGTAGAGCTACTACTAAATTGGCAATTCATCTGGAAATCAAAAGGGATTTCTCTCCAAATTACGGATTCAATCTAAGGCTCTTATTTTCATACTTTAAAAAAAAAAAAAAACCAGCAAAATCCATTCTGGAATTCTATCCAACTCCCAAAATATGAAAAGCATAATATCATGTATACACTAGTTCCTTCCACTGCTTATTAGAATTAAGACCTTGCAAAAACAAACTGAAAACAAGGATTTTAAAGAATTCAGTCTTTGCTTCACTTCCCTCCTTATGTCTAGAAAAGGAGCATTACCTTACATTAGAATCACTCGGTGAGGCTGAAGTCATGAGGAAAGCTATTTGTGGAGCCTTTACTTTCTTCTAGTCATCATGTCAACTGTATTTTTTTAATTTAGTCGTAAACTTGCGAGGAAGGTGCTGTTCTGACTTCCTTTTTTTCTGATGGGAAACTAAGGCTTAGTGAGGTTAAATAAGTTGCCCAAGGATAGCACCACTCTGGGAAGTGGTGAAGCTGCAATTAATCTCAAATCTGCCTCACCTCAGGCCTTCACCCCAACAGCTGCTTTAGGCCTCGCATACGCAGGATACCTAGTGCATAGTATGTGCTTGGTAAAAATATATAACTTTACATTCATTTAGCAGTGAGTGCATTTTTTTCCACATGAAGAAACTAAAGCTCATTTAAGTTTAGCAACTTGCTCCAAATCACATAGCTGATAAGTGGCAGAACTGGGATTCAAACTGCAGGTTGGCCTTACTCAAGAATCACTTCTACCCGCTGTGCCATGCTTGTCTCTGCTTACCCTCTTAAGGTTCTTTTCAAGTTGTATAGCCTTTAGGATCTGCATGGCCTTTGGTTCATTAGATCTGCTTTTTGAAAGGAAATGGTGACACCTCAAAATGCTACAAAATTTTTCTAATCATCATATAAAATCCCTTGATACCACACTGCACTATAACTTCCTGGACTTGAGATTCTTCTCAGTTCATCAGGTAGCATTTACATAGGAATCCTGTCCCATCCTTAACATTTCAGAGGTAAATATTTATAAGCTCAGGTGGGATTCCTTTAAGCAAAAAGGGTGACCGATGTATTAAAGAGTTTCTAATGCCCAGACAGGGAGCTGAGTTAAAGTTTGGTCAACAGAACTTTCTGGGAAATAGCCTGAGCAGGTATTTCAGGACTGACGTAGAGTCAGGGGCTCTCCAGCACCCCGCACCCACAGACCTGGCAGCAGTGATGCTGCTGGGGAGCTTGCAGGACCTGGCTGCAATTCATAATGAATCTGCCCACCTGGTGCTGGGAAGAAAGCTGGGCTGCAGAGATAAGAGCTGCAGGCCCTCTGCCCTGTGTGGAGGGGCTGCTGCAGTCTGAGCTCTTCCCAGCTCCCTGGAGAGAGACTGAGCTGTTGGAAGAGACAAAGGCTGGGGGTGGGGAGGGGCTAACCTTTGTTCTGTGGAGGACTTGGGGGTTGAAACAGTTCCCTCTCTCTACCCCCACAGGACCCAAAAACCCAGGGGGAGTAAGCCCCATTTATCCCAGATATCCGGACTATCAATTATCCTACAGAGAGAAAATAAAGCTTAGCAGGTTTGGGTTTAGGGCTTGAAGGTACCATCATTCCCCTCCCTGCAGGACTCCGCCACCAAGAAGAGAAAAGGGATGGGGGCTGGGCAGAAGGACAGTGCTGTCTGTCCTGCCTTCTAGATATTCCTCTCTTGTACTCCCCATCTGTCTCCACATTCTAGAGGTAATCATAAATTGTCAGGAGCTAAAGCATTTGCATCAGTTCTGAGATTACTGTACTTCATGTTTTTGTGGTTGAGTTTCCATTTTGTGACTCCTGTTCCATGATCTTAGAGGGTAAAATGAGTTTGCGTAAGAAAAATAAAGGCAATATAAGAGTGAGTGTTCCTTCTTAACCTCTAAAGACAGATTTCACTAGTCACGTGACTTGGGGTAATTTAACTTCTATGGACTTTGCTTTTTTCCATACTTACGATAGGAATTATAACAGACTCATAGGTTATGGAAATTAAGTGAGAAAAATTTTAAAGCCCTTTAAAAGCAATCCAAAACAGTACACAATAGGCAGTTGATTTTATTGGAGTCCAGCATTTTGTTTGGCAGAAATTGAGCAATGGGCTGAAAGGAGCCCCAGTGATTGAGCTGTTTCTCTTCTTATTACAGCTATCTCTGAAGGGCACAAATCAGAAAGCACCATGCCTCCTAATAAAGAGGCCAGCAGTCTTAATAGCTCCCCTGCGGGGCTCATCTGCCTCCCTCCAATCTCCGAGGAGCTACAGCTTGTGTGGACCCAGGCAGCCCAGACCAGTGAGCTGGATGGCAATGAACACTTGCTACAAACCTTCAGCTACTTTCCCTATCCCAGTCTAGCTGACATTGCTCTTCTCTGCTTACGCTATGGGCTGCAGATGGAAAAAGTCAAGACTTGGTTCATGGCCCAGCGCCTCCGCTGTGGCATTAGCTGGTCATCTGAAGAAATAGAAGAGACTCGAGCTCGAGTGGTCTACCACCGGGACCAGCTCCATTTCAAATCCCTTCTCTCTTTTACTCATCATGCAGGGCGGCCCCCCGAGGAGGTGCCTTCTCCAGTGCCACCTCCAGAACAAGTGGGTCTTGGAATAGTGCCCCTGACTCTTAGCGAGCCTACCCAAATGAAAGGATTGAAGGTAGAACCTGAAGAGTCCTCAGAGCCGCTGAGTCACCAGAAAGCAAAGGAGCCCCTGATGGCACCTGGTAGTGGGGCATTCTCCCACCAATCAGATTTTTGGCAGGATCTTCAAAGCAGTGGCCTCTCTAAGGAGCAGGCAGGCAAGGGTCCCAGTCAGTCACATGGCCTAGGTTCTGCTTCCTGGAACCACTCCACAGCTGTCCACCAGCCACGTGCTCGGGATAAGCCCCCACCAATCTCATTACTTGCCAGTAGTTGTAAGCAGGAGTCAGCATCTATTGTGACTCCTCCTTCTTCTTCTACCTCTTCTTCCACTTTCCAGGTACTGGCAAATGGAGCTACTGCCACCTCTAAACCCCTCCAGTCACTGGGCTGTATCTCACAGCCACTGTCACCCAATGAACAGGCATTGCCCCCACATCTGGAGCCAGCCTGGCCCCAGGGGCTAAGACATAACTCAGTACCAGGTAGGGGTGGCCCTGCAGAGTACCTTTCCCCAGATATGCAACGCCAGCGAAAGACCAAGCGCAAAACCAAAGAGCAGCTGGCTATCCTCAAATCTTTTTTTTTACAGTGCCAGTGGGCACGGCGTGAGGATTACCATAAATTAGAACAGATCACTGGCTTACCTCGGCCTGAGATTATTCAGTGGTTTGGTGACACACGCTATGCCTTGAAGCATGGGCAACTAAAATGGTTTCGGGACAACGCAGTACCTGGTGCCCCTAGTTTCCAGGACCCAGCAATTCCCACACCCCCACCTTCAACCCGCTCCTTGAATGAATGGGCTGACACACCACCTCTGCCAAACCCCCCACCCCCACCGGATATACGACCCTTGGAGAGATACTGGGCAGCCCACCAACAGCTACGGGAAAGTGATATCCCTCAACTCAGTCAGGCATCAAGGCTTAGCACCCAGCAGGTACTGGATTGGTTTGACTCTCGTTTACCTGAGCCAGCGGAGGTGGTGGTTTGTCTAGATGAAGAAGAGGAAGAGGAGGAAGAGGAACTGCCAGAAGATGATGAGGATGAAGAAGAGGAGGAGGAGGAAGATGATGACGATGATGATGATGTGATCATACAGGACTAAGGGGTGGAGGAGGGGAGGGGAGGTCTGTTACTAAAAGATGAACCAACTTAGTAACTGTTTAAACAAAGAAACCACATTTTTTAAATTACCTTGTGGCAAAGAACTAAAAAGCTTTGTGTTCTTGAGGTTGGGAGACGGGGGATGTTGTGAGGGTGGGCCAGGGAGGGTTACCATAGGACCCAAAGAGAGGTGAGGATTGGACGGGCAGACGTCAGGTCTCAGTGAAGAGAGTGCTAAGGACCTGGTCCAAACCATGGGCTGGGAAACGGTTCTTGCTCTCTTCATGTCTGCTGTTCTTTTCCCTTACTGTACTAAGGAGAGGCCAGACATTGGCCCCACGTCTTTACGACTGGAAAGATGGAGTCAAGAATTTTGATTCAGTTGATGATTCCAGTGCATCCCCCAGTCCCACCATTTTCCCTGGAATGTAAGGCTGCCTCACACCCCTTTCTTCTCTGAGCGCAAGTCCGTGCATAATACAGCTGAGAGTCTCAGTGTGTCCCAGTCTCACTACAAGTATTTCCTTCATGCATACCAACTTGACGCTGGGTTTTCCCTGCTTCGTTACTGAGTTGCACAGGTAGCAGAATGTTTTCATTTCTGATACTGGGACCATTTTGCCTTGTACTTTTTAATCTTTTTCCAAAATCCCTCATTCTGTTTGCTATTTGTCTCAGGGTAAATCTTCCCCATGGAGCTTGTGAAAAAGTTTAATAATTGGGTGGAGAATAATTTAGACTGGATATTTATTGGATGTGGGAACTGGGGGGAAATGTCCTTTTAAAAAGAATTAGGTTACAGAGCGTTAGAGGAGAGAGATGATTTCTACTGTTCAGAAGGTGGGTGCAGGTAGGTTCCAGGTTTGGTTTTACAAACCTGAAACTCCCTTCTGGCTAGCTTGACAAAGACTAATTTTTCATCTATTTGGTGTTGGTTCAATATGTATCTATAATAGAGACTTTTTCCTCTCCTTATAGGATCTGTCTTGGGGACAGAGGGACCCTGGTCTTAACTGAATTGATTACTGATGTGTTTTAGAATGGTTTTCATCAGTTGGAGTCATATATAAAGATATCAATGGGTTAACCATCTAGAAATAAGAGTGGAAGCCCCAAATTGCTAGAATAATAATAAAAGGCCAAAAATAAAATTGTTTCTCTCTCCTCCACTTTGCCACTTCTATGGTTTAGAGATTAATGGAGCCAAATCTATTAACATTCTGATTTAGTATCTTTTTTTTTTTAAGCAGCAGGATATATTGAGGTAAATTAAAAGAATAAAACTTTAAAAGGGAGTACATTGGTATCTATCACTAGGCAGATTTGTTTCCTTTACTGCTACAGGACAGGCTCTTCCCAGAAAAGTCTAGAAATACCTTTAAAAATAAACTCCAGAGTTCCAGAAAGGGTAGGGAATACTAGTTCAGCCTCACGGTTATTCCCAGGACTTAATTTATTTCTGGCAGATGTTTGCTATCTGTATATATATTTTTAATATTTTTGCTTATGGCCTGCCTGCTACTGGCCAACCCATTTAAATCCTCATTTCTACTCTTTAATACCCAAAGAAGAATATGTGTTGCATCTCACTGGTGGTGTTCTTTGCCCATTCCACCATTCTAGAGCTTATAATATAATACCAATAGAGTTGCAATAACAATAAAAGGACATCTTTATTTTATCTGTGTACTTTAGTAAGCTTAAAGTCTGGGTCTCTAGCTGTTATCAGACAGAAAGGAAAATCAACATAGTTAACTAGGCATAGAGGAAACAATAGGCAAACAGAAACAGTATAATAAATTAGGACAAGGAACAGAGTTGTTGCTTATTAGCTTTGGCAATAGGCAAATATATCCAAAGCTACAAAATGAAACCTAGAAATAAAACATACTTAAGTATATTATCTCCCACCTCCAGTGAGCCAAGAATTGTTTTTACAACCTTTGTTTAAGTTGTAGGAAATGAGAGAGCTACATATGAGTGTGGGAGAGATCTAAGCATCTTCCTGAAGAACTAGCCTTATATAATGCTGATCATTTTCCTAGGAGGTAAATAAGGTGTATATGGTAAAGAACAAAACAGATAAGGGTACGCAGGGAAACATTTTCCAAGGTCATCGCAGTTAATGAATACTGAATGCTATATGCCTTCCTTAAGCAATATGTATGGATCAGACCTTGAAGATGATCTATCTGGAAGTAGTCCATACCTCTCTTGCTCTGGTTAATCCCATCTGTCTCTGTTCGTAGAGAGTCTGTAGCAGAGAGCAGAAAGGCAGATATGGGCATTTATAACAAAAAGGGCAAATAAGGCCCTCTCAAACCACTTTACGAAGTTTATCAAGAGAGCAAATCACCACTGTGATTTTCTCCATTGCATGATAACTGTCCCAAGATTTGTACTAAGATCTGATACATCTGTGACAAAAGTTTTGTTGCTAATTATGGAACTTTCTACAACATCTGAGTGGCTTATGGTGATGATGAGGCAGAGTATTTAAAGAACTACTTTGAAGACCTGGAACCTAGGACTACTATGCCGAAATGTGCTTACCAGTGAGGCAGGATTCTTACACTCCTGGGGAGGTGGCACTTAAATAGCTTTTTTTTTTTTAACTTTATTATTGAAATTTTCAAAAAATACAAAAGTGAAGTAGTATAATAGACTGATGAGTACCCATCACCCAAATTCAACAAATAGCTCAGGGCCAATTTTTTTTCATTTCTTCTATCTCTCTGCCTCATCTCCACTAGATTATATACTAAAGCAAAACCCAGACAATCCCTTAACCCCTATTTCTAAATATTTTAGTATGTATCTCCAAAAGATAGACTATTTTTAAAAACAACCACAATAGCATTACGCCCACATACAAAAACTGTTAAGAATTCCTTAATATCGGGGTGCCTCTGTGCTCAGTTAAGCATCTGACTTTGGCTCAGGTCAAGATCTCATGGTTTGTGAGTTAGATCAAGCCCTGCTGTCAGCTCAGAGCCTGCTTCAGATCCTCTGTCCCCATCTTTCTGCCCCTTCCCTGCTGCACGCATGTGTGTGCTTTTTCTCCCTCTCTCAAAAAATAAAAAATAGGGGTGCCTGGGTGGGTCAGTCGGTTAAGCGTCCAACTTCAGATCATGATCTCAGTTTGTGGGTTCAAGCCCCACGTTGGGCTCTGTGCTGACAGCTAGCTCAGAGCCTGGAGCCTGCTTCAGATTCTGCATCTCCCTCTCTCTCTGACCCTCCCCTGCTCACGCTGTCTCTCTCTCTCAGAAATAAATAAAAAACGTTAAAATTTTTATAAAAATAAACATTAAAAAAAGAAAATATCAATGTCCAATAGGTGTTCAATTTTCAACTTTCTTGTAAATGTGTGTGTGTGTGTGTGTGTGTGTGTGTGTGTGTGTGTTTTAATCAGGATCCAATAGGGACCATATGTTTATAGATTTATATGTCCCTTAAGTCTTTTTTCATCTGTACATTAATCCCTCCATTTGTAAGGATCTCAGGGATGTTATTTCCTCAGTGTTCCCTCTTGGAGCTTAGACCCTAATTTCTTGCCAATGAAAATAAAGGGCATTTGGAATATGAGAGCAAAATATTTACCTACCTTAGTATGTCCTTGGGCTCAATAGGACCTTGGCATGGAATAAGAGCCTAAATATCTTCAAAACTTGGGCCATAAAAGTTAGCTTAAAAGGCAAGACTGGACTTTGCATGTAGAGCTCCTTATAAACCTCCCTTCTTATTCCCATGCCTTCTTCCTCTTATTGCCAACATATCATAGTCCCATAAATTTATAAAGCATTATTCTAACCATCTCTAGAGAAGTTCATGTGGCTTTTCCTAGTTCAAGCAGTATCTCTACCCAAAAGATATATTCCACTGAAATACTTTCATGGAACTTTTGGGGATGTCAGTTGTGTCTATGCACTTAGTGCACACTGGCTAAGATCTTTCAGTTTAAAGGTATTCACTACCATGTGACCTAATTTTTAAACCCCAAACCAGGAAGCTAATCTGATAGTAGGAAAGAATCTTTGAAATTGAGACCATTCTGGAAAATTGTGAACATTTGGTTACCACACTTGAAACCCGTATCATTCTCCACTGGTTACATTGTATCACCTTAAAGGAGACCCAAAAGGTATGTTGTGCACAGGCCCAACCCTGTAAGTTTTTTACACACAGGCAAGTTAACTAGCCAGGGCTCACCTGCTGGACTGGTAGCTGGAAACCAGGAAGACTCTCTAGTGGGGTTCTGCTTTCCCTCTGACCTGAAGGACAGAATTGGAATGGTGAAAGACAACTTCCTTGGGCAGTTCTTTGACAATGTTATTTACAGGTCAGGGATTAAATAGGTAGGTCTTAATCTGTAGAACACTACTCAAAAGGGAAAAAGACTTAGCTAAGCAATTTGAGAGGCAGGTTATAAATGCATTCTTTTCCTAACTTCTTTCACCTTGAAAATCTTCATTTTAGTATATATGTCAATGGTTGAAGCTCCATTCCTTTGGGAATGACATTTAACATACCTGAATTATTGGGGGTAAGGGCTCTTGTGTGGACTGAATCCCCACCATTTAGGGATGGTCTGAAAGAAAAAATCCCCTGTCCAGAAGAGGTGGGTGAAGGCCTAAGAAGGGGAAATAAAAGCATCAGCAAAGAAAATGAAGGTAAAGATAAAAAGCATATTTAAAGGGAGAGCCTATGTATTTAGACAACACAGGAAACAAATCCCCTGCTTGCAACTAAAAATAATTGGGATGATATAAGACAGTACTATTCAATGCTCTCTTGTTTACAAGGTAGATTTATAAATGTTAGTGGTATCAGCCAGTAGAAATAACCCCAGGGGTGTTGGCAAAGTGTCAATGTGAACAGATTCCAAGTAAAAGGAAGCATAGTGTTACTTACCTATAAGATAGGCTATGAGTAGAAGCTGGCGAAGGGGTTTCTGGAAAACATAAAAGTCAACCTGTGAGAGAACCCATGAACTGGAGAAGAGATTCATTCAGGTATACTTGGGGCCAGGGCAAAGAAATTGGGGACCAAAGATTTTCAGTGTGTATGTTAGGCTTAGGGAAAAATAACAAGTGAAAAAGCTCACAAATCACCTAGCGGTGTCTCATAAAGGTGTTTTCCTCCGTCTCATGAATTTGTGGGCCAGGATCCATTAATGCCTTGATGTGCCCTAATGTATGTGTGCCTTGGTTTCCTCTCTAAGATGGGGATTACTAGGAAGAATGACTAAAGACAAAGGGTCATTAAATTGGTTAGGAGTGACAGCAAAAATGGTGGCATAAGGACCTCCAAAAATTTTCTCCATAAGAGGAAAGAGAAAACTGGCAAAAATGGTCAGAATCAACTTTTTCAGAACTCTGGAAATTAACATAACAAAAGGCTTGCAGCAGTCTGGAGAATGTTTATTCCAGAAAAAATATCCAAATGAAAAAGTAAGAACAGTGAATTTTGTGGCATTTTAACTTGCTTCATTGCCATTTCTCCTCTATCTCCATGCCTGCCTTGAAAACCAACATTCTGGCAGTCACTGCGGGGATGGAATGGGGTTGGAACTCTCAGTCTCATTCCCAGAGAATGATCATTTGACCTGTCCAGTGACTTGCTGAAAGACTCTACTTGCAAGACCGCCTTTATATGACCTGACCTGGTGCACAAACTCATCAGGACTTAGAGCTTAGAGTTTACCATGTGTGAAAAGTCTTTTCCCCAGGAGTGTTTCTTGTAAACAATTAGAAGCACTCCTTTGGGTTGCCTGGGGATGTGAATACAAATTGAAGCAAACAGTAGGCTAACCAAAAAATAGATGGAAGGGATGGGGAATGAGTTGGTGAGAACTCTGAAAACAAGACAGTCTTGGGATCTAGACCATGTGCATGTGCAGGACTATATGCATGCTCAGAAAAGACCTGAAAAGGCCTTAATCTCTTACCTTGAGGTCATACAAACAGGATGAAAGCTAAGGCACAGTTGTCAATTGTCTGGCTAAGTGCTAAAACTGAACCCCAACACACACATGCAGAATCCTTCCGTAAAGACTGAGAGACTTACTGGTTCCAGGTGTTTAAGGGAAATCTCTGTCCCATCATTAGCTGACCACTAAGCTAACTGAATAGAGACTTTGGTGGCCTCACATGACAATACAGATTTTTTTTTTTAAGTTGATATGCTTATTTTGAGAGAGCGTGAGCAGGGGAGGGGCAGAAAGAGAGATAATTCCAAGCAGGCTCTGCACTGACAGTGGTGCTCAAACTCACAAACCATGAGATCATGACCCAAGCCGAAATCAAGAGTCAGACGCTTACCTGACTGAGCTAGCCAGGTGCCCTGACAATACAGATTTTATAGAATTAGTTTTAAAAAGTCACTAACCAACCATAAACAGCAACATCAAAAAACCCTGGGGAGGGGGAATAATTTGATTCTTATAGTTGCTCTGTTATATTATTTTAAATGTCCAGTTTCCAACAGAAAATTATGACGTATGCAAAGAAATAAAGTATGACCCATGTAAAGAAGTAAATCAATCAATAGAAACTGTCCTTGAGGAAGCCCGGACATTGGACTAAGCCCAGACTAGACTTTTTTTAGACAAACACTTTAAATCTGGTATTTTAAATATGTTTAGTGCTTTAGGAAACCATGTCTAAAGCACTAAAGCATGAGAATGGTGTCTCAACAAATAGAGAATACTAATAAAGAAAACATATATTTAAAAGAACCAATATAAATTCTGGAACTGAAAAGTATAATAACTAAAATAAAAATTTCACTAGAGGGGCCCATCAGCACACACAAATAGAAGAAAACAATGAGCAAATTTGAAGCTAATTGTGATTGTATAATGTGAGGAAGAGAAACAAAAAATAATGAAAAATGAACAGAGAGCCTCAGAGACCTTGGTGAAACACCGTCAAGTATATCAACATATGCATAATGGGAGTTCTAGAAGAAAAGAGAGGAACAGGACAGAAAGAATATTTGAAGAAATAATGACTGACAACTTCCAAAATTAGATGAAAAAAAAATTGATCTACACATCCAAGGAGCTCAACTAACTCCAAACAGGATATAGTTAAAGAGATCCCTGAGCCTGGGTGGCTCAGTCGGTTGAGCGTCCGGCTTCGGCTCAGGTCATGATCTCCCGGTTTGTGAGTTCAAGCCCTGCGTCAGGCTCTGTGCTGACAGCTTAGAGGCTGGAGCCTCCTTCAGATTCTGGGTCTCCCCCTCTCTCTGTCCCTCCCATGCTCATACTCTGTCTCTCAATAATAAAAACATTAAAAAAAAAAAGAGAGAGAGAGAGAGAGACATCCACACCCAGACACATCATAAACTACTGAAAGCCAAAAAAAAAAAAAGAAACTTGAAAGAAGTCACTTATAATATGTAAGCGATCTTCAATAAAATTAGCACTGATTTCTCCTTCAGAAACCAGGGAGGCAAGAACACTGGCAGATAACATATTCAGAATACTAAAAGAAAGACTATCAACCAAAAATTTTAAATCCAGCAAAACAATTCTTCAAAGATGGAGAAAGGAGCACCTGAGTGGCTCAGTCAGTTGAGTGTCCAACTTTGGCTCAGGTCACGATCTCACAACTTGTGAGTTTGAGCCCCACATCAGACTCTGTTGTCAACACAGAGCCTACTTGGGATCCTCGTCCTGACCCACCAACCACCCCTCCTCTGCTCACACTCACTCTCTGTCTCAAAAATAAATAAACATCAAAGATGGAGAAATTAAGACATTCCCAGATGAACAAAAACTGAGAGAATTCATCACTATCAAACCTGCCTTACAAGAAACACTAAAGGGAATCCTTCAGGCTTTCAAAAAAAATTTTAATGTTTATTTATTTTTGAGAGAGAGAGAGAGAGACCGAGCATAAGCAAGGAAGGGGCAGAGAGAGAGGGAGACCCAGAATCTGAAGCAGGCTCCAGGCTCTGAGGTATCAGCACAGAGCCTGACATGGGGCCAGAACCCACAAACCATGAGATCATGACCTGAGCCGAAGTCGGACACTTAACTGACTGAGCCACCCAGGCACCCCCTTTCAGGCTTAATTGAAAGGACACTGGACAGTAACTCAGATCTTCACGAAGAAATAATAAAGAGCACTGGGGTAAAGGCAATTACATAGGTAAATATAAAAGTGCAAGTGTATTTTTGTTTGTAATTTTTTTCTCCTGATTTTTAAAATATGTATTCATTTTTGACAGAGAGAGCATTAGCAGGGGAGGGGCAGAGAGAGAGGGGTACAGAAGATCTGAAGTGGGCTCTGGGCTGACAGCAGAGAGCCCGATGAGGGGCTCAAATTCACAAAACCATGAGATCATGACCTGAGCTGAAGTGGGACACTCAACCAATTAAGCCATCAAATGCCCCTCTGCTATCTGATTATAAAAACAACTGTATAAAACTGTAACCTTGTGTTGATGAGTATACAACTTATAAAGATGTAATTTATCATAACAGCACAATTAAATGGAGAGAGAATGGTGCTATATAGAAGTGTAGTTTTTGTATGCTATTGGAACTGCTTGGCATTAATCTGAAGTATATTGCTATTAATTATGATGTTAATTGTAATTCTCAAGAAAATAACTTAAAAATATAGTAAAATAAACAAGGGAACTAAGATGGTGCACTAGAAAATATTTAACATAAAAGAAGGGATAATGGAGGAAGTGAGGAACAAAGTAGACATAGGACATATAGAATAGAGTAGTGAAAAACTACTCTGTTTAATACAGAGTGAAGAAGCCTGATTCCCCTTCAGGCTAACACAACTGGCACCTTTTAGACCTAACTTCTACTGCCATCTTGTGGCAATTTTAAAAATCCAAATCTATTTGACTCCAGTTATCCCATTTCTGTCTTTCTTTCTTTATGTATTTTGAGAGAGACAGACCACAAGCAGGGGAGGGGCAGAGAGAGAGAGAGAAGAGAGAGCATCCTAAGCAGGCTCTGCACTGTCAGCACAAAGCCTGACACAGGGCTTGATCTCACGTGAGATCAAGACCTTAACTGACTGAGCCACCCAGGTGGCCCATCCCCTATCTCTTGACCAGAGGTTTTCAATAACTTTCTATAGCTCAAAAAAAGTTTCTCCTTATCAGTTTGAGAACAGATATAAAGTAGTAATATATCTCTGGATACCTGGAATCAGTGTCTGGAAAAAAAATTGCTTTATATTATGCACAGAAAATGCATAATGGTATTATACATGCAGAGAAAACCGGAAATCTGCTGGTATCTGTACAGAATATGCTGGTTCTGACCCTTTCCCGACCCCCTTCTCACCAATATATGAGTCTCTGGGAGTACTTCTTCCTTGTAGGCCTCTGATTCCCTGATAGACAAAAAATGAACATCAATTAATAAATATATCCCCATTCTCTGGCTTCAATATTCTTTGCTATTTCTCTATGTCTGCACATTGACCCATATGTTGTTCTCCCAGAATGGGCATATTAGTCCAAGGAGGATCCACACTTTATTACTTCCAAAATGATTTGTTACTGTTAATTCAATCCTTAAACATTCCCACTACTTTTACCCCATTTATTCTCTGTGTTAGCTTCTAACATCAGGTCTGCATTGCCAAAAGAAAAGTCAGGCATGGCATCAGATAATTTATACCAAAACCAACATAAGCTTAATATTTTTGCCATAAATCTTTGTTTTCATTTATTTTATTTTATGTTTTTATTTATTTCTGAGAGAGAGAGAGAGAGAGACAGTGCAAGTAGGGGAGGGTCAGAGAAAAAGGGAGATACAGAATCTGAAGCAGGCTCCAGGTTCTGAGCTAGTTGTCAGCACAGAGCTCGACGCAGGGCTCAAGCCCACGAACTGTGAGATCATGACCTGAGCTGAAGTTGAATACTTAACCGACTAAGCCACCCCGGCGCTCCTGCTTTCATTTAGCAAAGCAAAGATTTCTCTGGGAAGAGAAGGTAAGTATTACTTACTTGTCCCAAGCTACTAAATCCAGACATTCTGTAAGGGACAGACTCCACTGAGGAGGACCGACTGTATAAGGTGAGACAGAAAGAAAACAAAAAACCTGGTGTTAAACTTTATGTAGACCTAAAGTCTCTTTAGTCCCTATCTCTGCCATATGTAGGTATTTCTTTCATATTCCAACTCTTGCCAACAGTTTTAGTATGGCTGTGTAGGCTCTGTACTCACCTGACCACTTGGCTGCTATGCTGAGAACTTGGTCGTGGAGTAACTGAAAAAGAATAAAGTGAAGTATGAAAAGTTGCCATTAATGGTGCCCTGCCTTGTCTAGCTGATCTGTCACAAGTGGATATCTGGTTGTATGATCTTTTCATATCATACACAAGATTAGAAAAATCACATTACAGTCTCTGAGAGGAAACTATCTTCCATATGTGAAAAGGATATTTATTCACCTCACACAGATATCTGGGCAAAAAATGTTCATTACCTGACTGTGATGGAGAAGTAATGCCTACTGGTCGAGGTGTGGCTGACCTGAAAGGAAAAAAAAAAAAAAAGAAGCAGAAGTTAACTGCCCCTAAGAGGATCCATAAGATCACTGTTTATAGAAATAACAGCTTACTCTCTGAGCACACAAATTGCTTGCTATCATGTATTACAGGTATCACCACAAAATATGGAGGCAAAGTTTCCATACGAGACTCCTTGGCTCTCTAATTTCCTAAGTGAAATCTCCACTACTGCCTGTAATAGTAGAAATTTTGAAGTCCTCCTTTATTGTTTTCCTCAGTGCCTACCAAGTACTTTCAATTTTACATGTATCTATCCATCTGTTCATCCATACATAAATCCATCATTCCCTCACTCCCTCCATCCCCTCATCCATCTCTCCAACAAGCATTTATTTAGTGTTTATATGTCCTAGATCCTGAGATTAAAAATACAACTAGAATATGGTTCCTATATGTGAGAGGTTGGAGAGATAAAGATAAGTAAAAGCGATGTTTAAATATTATAATTGGTACATCAGAAGTACGGAAACATGAAAAAACACTAGACTGTAACTTCTGTGGGTGGATGCAGGAGCCATGTTTCTTAACACACCAAAACAGGGCTGAGATAAAAAATCATTTAATAGTTGGTAGGGTACGGACATTACCAATTAAACTAACTGGTGATGTGCACCCAACACCTAATGTGGTACCTGATAAACAATAGGCACTTAATATTTATTGAATAAATGAATAATAGAATATTGAACTCTGCCTAATGAAGTCCTGACAGAGGAAATGACATGTGAATTGAATTTTGAAGGATAAGTAGGATTTCATAAGTGTGAACATCACATTCAAGACTTTACTTGAGCACTTTTCAGTGAGTAACTGGAGAAGTGAAAGATAACTTCATAAACCATTTCCTCCACCTTACAGCCCACACAGGTGTTGCAGCCAAGAGTCAAGAAAGAATAACAAACAGGGCTAGAATGGGGCCTGATAAAACTGACCTGCTTCCTTGGTACCAATTTGGAGATCCCTGTAGGTGAAAAAAATGGGAATGAAGGAAGCTGCAGCTCAAGGAGTCTAACCAATGAATTGCTACTTGCTAGATAACTAAGCTGCAATGTCCTCTAGCTGTTGTTGCTAAGATTCCTGGTAGGAAAAATAAAACAACAACAACAACAACAAACAGCAGCAATGTTCCCTAGCTTTGGCAGAATAAAAATTTAGTTACTCTTCATAAAAACACTTTGGGAATCCTAGAGACTGATATATGTGGGAAAATATGGAGAGTCCATGGAGGAGGGAAAGGAAAATGGCAGGATACAATGTGCTAGAATAGTTTCAGGAGTAGGATCAATAGGAAAATTATATAAATACAAAGAAAATTCTTAGGAAGAAGAAACGTCTAGGAAATGGAGCTGGATTGGAGGAAGAGGAAGGATCCTGAGTAGTCTTGGGATTCTTAAAGAGAAATTTTGAAGTTACAATAGACGTTTCTTCCATAAGAGAGCTTCCCAAATGGTATGCCCTGACTCACTGATGTTCGAGAATGGGTTAACAGTGCTACATGTTGATACTTTCAGTCCAAGGTCTTCTATGGCCTCAACTATTTACCAGAGTGTACTTGTACAAATATTATCAGTTATTTGTGCTATGATGTGAAAAAATGGTTAGGAAACAGTATTCTACATAGTCAGTTGGATATATGGGAAACATAGGAGAGAAAATAATAGTAAGGAAAATCTGTATCATTCACCTTTAGGATGGCAAGAAATTTCTTCAGTTCTCCATTCTCCTTCTTTAAGACTGACAGCTCTCTAGGCAAAAGATGGAAATAATCATCTCCAGCGGGTCAATGGGATAAAAACCCTGTTTTTTATTGTTAACATCTAGTTAATGCTTACAGAGAGATGCTTGCCACTGTACAAGATATTTATATCAGATATCTAGGGATTCAGGAGCCAGGAGCTGAATTTGATGGCCAGAAGAATCAGGTGGACAAAATAAGCAGTCACTTGGTATGATTTCAGAGGAGTTTACACACAATTCCGTTTCCCTGCCACACACACCCCTGGCCTGCTGCTGTCTGAAAACTTCCATCAAGGATTCCATCTTTTATGCTCAGCATCCCTCCTCATCAGGGAAATACAAATCAAAACCACACTGAGATACCACCTCACGCCAGTCAGAGTGGCTAAAATGAGCAAATCAGAGAACTCTAGATGCTGGCGAGGATGTGGAGAAACGGGCACCCTCCTACACTGTTGGTGGGAATG
>NW_024080885.1:95180-261796 GCF_003009895.1 Hyaena hyaena
CAGAGAAGGACAAATATCATATGTTTGCACGTATAGGAGGATTAGGAGGAACTTGACGGAGGAACAAGGGGGAGAAGAAGGGCGGAAATGGTGGGGGAAAGGGAGAGAGGCAAACCATGAGAGACTCTTGAATGCTGACAAAAACTGAGGACTGATGGATGTGGGGGGGCGGGGGGGATGGGCATGGAGGAGGGCACTTTGGGGATGAGCACTGAGTGTTATGTAGAAACTAATTTGACAACAAACTATTTAAAAAAAAAAAAAAAAAAAAAGGATTCCATCTTTTAGCTTAAGATTTCCAAATATGCCCTCCCTACTTTGGGGATGAGCACTGAGTGTTATGTAGAAACTAATTTGACAATAAACTATTTGTAAAAAAAAAAAAAAAAAAAAACAAAAAAAACAAATATGCCCTCCCTAGAGGTAACATCTGAGGTGTTGTCTCTCATCTTTATACTGAAAAGCTATGCCCAATTTCCCCAAAGAAGCAATTTTTGACAAGGAAGTACAAGAGGAAATCTGTAAGGTGAGGAGAGCCCCTTGGGAGAAGAAAGAGAAAAACAAAATGGAGATTGAGGGGACCAAAAATTATGTATCTGATTTACTCAAGACAAACATAAACACACATAGAGCAGTTTTGAGGCTTTGCAACCATAGGGCTGCAGGTTCTCTGAAAGAAAAAAAGCTCCCTGGTGATTTGATTTGTCACTTACTTTTCCTGGCTGATCACCGTCTGCTGTGCCTCCTGCATGGCTGCTTCTAACTTTGTAATTCTATGCTTATAAAAGGCGATGAGGAGATCTGTTTGTTTCTTCTGGAAACTCCACACCTACTAGGCAAAAATAGGTCTTTGAGACACACACACACACACACACACACACACCCATAACTCCTTTCCCCTTACTTCTGGTAACAAAGGGAAATCTACCAATTCATCCTTTAATGATCGTTTTCTTCTGGAGCATCTGGTCTAACTCATGTCTCCTCAAAACTAGAGGATTCGGCACTAGGGAAAGCCAAAGCTTCTCATTTCCAGAATAATGGCTTCTTAATATCTTAAAAAAATTTTTTTTTAATGTTTATTTATTTTTGAGACAGACTGGCATTAGCAGGGGAGGGGCATAGAGACAGAGAGGGAGACACAGAATCTGAAGCAGGCTCCAGGCTCTGAGCTGTCAGCACAGAGCCTGATGTAGGGCTAGAACCAAAGAACCATGAGATCATAACCTGAGCCCAAGTTGGACACTTAATTGACTGAACCACCCAGATGCCCCACTTCTCAATATCTTCATGAGAATATTCAGGCACAGTAGAACGGCCCTTTAAAATTACAATCTTTCATTTTGCACAAGAAGAGTGATACTCAAAAAGCTTTTTTAAGCTTAGAATTGGTTCTAATCTAACCTGTCTACTATTAGTTTGGACTCAGCTTCCACATTCCTAGCTATTACAGAGCACTGGTAACCAATTTACTTTCCCTGAGACACACACGTGGCACTTGCAGCCTGTTTATGCTGCTATAGTAAAGGAGAAAGAAACACAGGAGGAGATTACCTATTCCTGAATTTTATTTCTGGGCATGGGCAAATAATTTTATCTTTTGCTTTGCTTTACCATTTGATATACTGATGTGCCTATCAGGGGATTACTGAATCAGAGCAAAAGTTAATATTTAGAAAGTGTTTTAGCTTTGTCAGGCTCTACTTTTGAACACACAGCAGTGTTTATGTCTCATCTGCTTCCTCCCTACTCAGACTATAAACCTTTGTCTAAGGTCCTTCCTTAGATCTTGGTACTTTTGTCAGTGAAAACTTTTTGTTTTCACCTAATTTGTGAGTTGCTTTTACCACCTTACTACAGAATTGTACTTACAAGTTTATAGGGGCGCCCGGGTGACTCAGTCAGTTGGGCATCCGACTCTTGACTTCGGCTCAGGTTGTGATCTCACAGTTCTGGAGTTTGAACCCCATATTGGGGCTCTGTCAGTGCAGAGCCTGCTTGGGATTCTCTCTTTCTCCCTGTCTCTCTGTTCTTCCTCTGCTTGTATTCACTCTCTCTCTCAAAATAAATAAATAAACTTTTAAGAAAAGTTTATATAGCCTCTACCCTCTTTCCTTTCTACTCACATGCAAACTAAACTAATTCTAATTAAGTAAGATTTCATTATAGTTTTCTTTAGTTTTTTTTTTAACATTAAAAAATTTTTTTATTTATTTTTGAGAGACAGAGAGAGATGGAGCACAAGCAGGGGAGGGATAGAGAGAGGGAGACACAGACCAAAGCAGGCTCCAGGCTCTGAGTTGTCAGCATAGAACCTGATGTGGGGCTCAAACTCACGAACTGCAAGATCATGACGTGAGCCAAAGTCAGACGCTTAACCAGGTGAATCACCAGGCACCACAGTTTTTTTTTTTAAGTGTTTGTTTTCATAAAAATAAAATGTGTTAACTTTTGAAAATTTGAGGAGTGAAGATATAGGAAAAGTTGCTCAGAATCCCAGGAGTTACCTAAAATAGCGAGGGGTTGGGGAGCAATAGATGTTACAGATAAATGTAATGTTTAGCTAAGAGACAGTATCCCAAACATCTTAATCCATTCTTGGGCCAAGAAAACCTAAATCCTCCCATAGACCAGTTATTCTTCCCTTAGAGATCATCAAAGGTCCCATTTGTCTCATAAAAAGTTAATCATTTTAACTTACCAAGCTCAGTCCTCAAAAAGGATAAGAAAAAGATAAGGGCAATTGGGAATCTCCTCTCGAACTAGAACACATGACAGATGGCTGTTTTAAAGGAAAGAAGAGAAAAAGAATTCTCCTTTTAAGTCCCTCACTTTGCCGTCTAAATAAACTGATTTTTTTGTTTGTTTGTTTGTTTGTTTGTTTTATTTCTAGGAGAGAGAGAGAGAGAGAGAGACAGCATGAGCAGGGGAGGGTCAGAGAGAGAGGGAGTCACAGACTGAAACAGGCTCCAGGCTCTGAGCTGGAGGTCAGCACAGAGCCCGACGCAGGGCTCGAACCCACGAACCGCGAGATCATGACCTAAGCGAAAGTCGGATGCTTAACCGACTAAGCCACCCAGGCGCCCCTAAATAAACTGATTTAAACTACTCCCCTCCTGATAAGCACCCATGAGTACACATTACTGTGTTGTCTTTCTAGATTCTTGAGGAAGAAGAATTTATCCAACCCTAATTTGTACTTTAATTCAAATCAATAGCAAATCTGTCTAATTTTCCAGTTTTCCCCATACTTCCAACTTCACCACCATGTGTTTTTTTCTGAGCTAAAAGAACTTTGATCTGTTTTTTCTTTATTTATTTTCTTTATTTTATTTTTTATTTTTTTTACAAATAGTTTATTATCAAGTTGGTTCTTTATTTATTTTAAAAAAATGTTTTTTGAGAGAGAGAGAGAAAGAGAGCATGCGCACACATGAGCAGGGGGAAAGGGGCAGAGAGAGGGAGAGAGGGAGAGAGGAAGAGAGAGAGAATCCTAAGCAGGATCCATACTCCGTCATACTCAGTGAAGTGAGGCTTTTATCCCTGACCTTTGGGATCATGGCCAAAGCCAAAATCAAGAGTTGGATGCTAAGCCGACTGACCTAGCCAAGCTTCTCTGTTTTTTCTTTTGATTGAGAACTTCTTTTGCCTGTTCCTCTCCCAGACTTGCCCACCTCCCCCACTCTGTACATAGGAATTAGATCCCCCTTCTGCAACTCCAGGAATCCAGAATAGACTTAGTAGGGCCTTTTGCCTAGACCTAAGCAAGCCTACTTACCCAAAAACTGAAACGCGAATCCTAGATTTGACCATTCCAAGAAGAGTAAAGACAAATCCAGAAAGCAACCACTAGCAAGAGGTGTTACAGGAGAGGAACACATGCTTTTGCCTGATGCTAGAGAACAAATCTTTAGCCTATTTTGAATATACCCATCAAAATTGATTCTAAAGCTAACTCAGGAATGTATTTCAGTATTTAAGAAATCTTGATTGTTAGCAAACTCACTACTCTATCTCATTCAAATTCCTCAGCCTCATTAAAAAAAAAAAAAGTTTGGCTTCTTTTTTTTTTCCTAAAGAAGGACAAATTTTACTTACTTATTTTCTAAATTGGGGTTATTTTGTTAATAACATAGAACAGATAGTAATAGAAGTAGTTCTGTTGATAACATAAATGCTGTCTAGATGATGACAAGTATTAAATGCTGTTTATTTTATTGGAACAATGTATGAAACTACCTACTTCTAGACCCAGATTCCTTTTCTGTATTTCCATACTAGGACCAGGTAAGGGTATTCTGGTCTTCAGGCTCTGGATTCTCACTCCTTTTAGAATTGGTAACATGGAACATAATTTTTACTTTATTTGCTGAAGACAGTATTTTAAAACTTCAGTTCTGAAATAGGTCCAGTTAATGACCAGAGCCTGGAGAAAGCAAGGGAGAAACCACTAAAAGATATAGAAGAAGGGGAAGCTTGGTAGTTTATTATGATAGGACATAAGATATTTTGGTCCAATGTGGGGTGTACATTTTGCTGACTAATTATTTTTTAAAACAAGATTTTTGTTTGTTTATAAAAACTGATATATACTATGGAAATGAATATGATCTTGACCAACTTTTTGTACTAAGAATTGATTTCCTAAGTCTTACTTTTAAATGACAGAGGATTTTTTAGTTGAAGATTTATATTCCCATGCAATTTTAATGTTTTGAATATTTGTAAAGATGTTGCTAAGTTTTAGATTTTTTTAAATATTTATTTATTTTTGAGAGAGACAGAATACAAGCAGGAGAGGGGCACAGAGAGAGAGAGGATACATTATACGAAGCAGGATCCAGGATCTGAGCTGTCAGCACAGATCCTGACACAGGGTTTGAACCCATGAACCATGAGATCATGACCTGAGTAGAAGACAGATGCTTATCCAATTGAGCCACCCAGGTGTCCCAAGATGTTGCTAAGTTTTACAAATTTACTTCAAAGGCATTGGTAAACTCATTATCTACCTTTGATTCTCAAAACCTATTGGTTTGTCCATCTATCTTTTATGAAACTGACTCCCTCATAGTATCTAAAGGTCTTAGTAATTTTTTTAACTTTATTTATTTCTAGAGAGAGAGAGAGAATGAGTGGAGGAGGGGCAGAGAGAGAAGGCGAGAGAGGATCCAAAGTGGCTCTGTGCTGATGGCAGAGAGCTTGATGAGGGACTTGAATCCATAAATTGTGAGATCATAACCTAAGCCAAAGTCGGACGCTTAACCAACTGAGACACCCAGACTCCCCTAAAGGTCTTAGTATTTTAAATTATATCTCAAGGTAATCATACTGTTGAGAAAATGAATTTTCTCTTTATGGACATATTCCATCTAAAAAAAAAGAGATAGGAATGATAGAATTAAATATTAGCATTTTGCAACTCCTTAAAAAAGTTTTTTTTAATGTTTATTTATTTTTGAGAGAGAGAGAGAGACAGAGTGCAAGCAGGGGAGTGCAGAGAGTGATGGGGACACAGAATCTGAAGCAGGGTCCAGGCCCTGAGCCCTCTCAGCACAGAGCCTGACATGGGGCTTGAACTCAAAGACCGCAAGTTCATGACCTGAGCTGAAGTCAGACACCCAACCAATTGAGCCACCCAGGCACTCCAGCATTTTGCAACTCCTAATTACTTAACGGATCAATGTAAAGTTCATCACTGGCTACCATCACACAAAAGAAGAGAGAGAAGACCATTATGTCTCCACCTCTTGGTGGAGCACAACACTGCTATAAAGTAGTCTTGCCTCCTACCCACCCCCAATCAAATGATTCTGATTAAGCAAATACAGAGCACAAACAAGCATCATTAAATTATTCCACAGGGATAAAATGAGCAAAATCCACACTGGGGAAAACTCTCTATAAGACAAAAGACCATTTTCTTCAGTACTAATAAAAAAGAAATGAGAGGAAACTTATAGTTAAATAGAAACTTGAGACATTAACAACCAACTGAACTATATAGACCTTATTGAAACCCAATTCAAATTATTTAAAATAATTATGAACAGCTGCAGAAATGTGAACTCTGATTACTGGATAAGATTAGGGAATTTTTATTAAACATTTTAAAATATTTATTTATTTTTGAGAGAGAGAGAGAGAGACAAAGACAGAGACAGAGACAGAGCACAAACTGGGGAGGGGTAGAGAGAGAGGGAGACACAGAATCTGAAGCAGGCTCCAGGCTCTGAGCTGTCAGCACAGAACGTGATGTGGGGCTCAAACCCATGAACAAGATCATGACCTGAGCTGAAGTTGGACGCTTAACTAACTGAGCCACCCAGGCACCCATGAGTAGACCTTTAAAGAAGACATACAAATGGCCAGTGAGCACAGGAAAAGGTGCTCAACATCATTTGTCAAGAGAGGAATCCAAAACAAAATCAAAATGCGATACCACTTCACTGCACTAGGATGGTTATAATAAAAAACAGATGGGAGTTTATAAGAGTTGGTGAAAATATGGAGAAATCAAAACCCTCAAACACTGCAGGTTAGTGTTTATATTTAGAATATAAAATAGTGCCACTACTTGAGAAAACAGTCTGGCATTTTCTCGAAAAGCTAAACATAGAGTTACCATTTGACTTGGTAATTCAACTGCTACATATATATCCAAGAAAAATGAAAATATGTGCCCCCACAGAAACTCACATACAAATGTTAATAGCAGAATTATTCATAATAGCCAAAAAGTAGAAACAACCCAAATGTCTCTCAACTGATGAATGAATACATGAAACATATACCCATTTATATAACAGAATATTATTTGGTCAAAAAAAAAAAGGAGTGAAGTGCTACTGAAGTCTTAATACATGCTACAATATAGATGAACCTTAGAAACATCATATTTAGTGAAGGAAGTCAGTCAGAACAGATCACACATTAATTCCATACTTATGAACTGTCCAGAATAGTGAAACCTATAGGGATAGAAGGTAAATTAGTGATTGCCTAGGGCTGGGGAGGGTGGAGAGGATTTAGGAAGTGCCTGCTGTTGGATAGAGAGTTTCTTCTGGGGGTAATAAAAATATTCTGAAATCAGGTAGTAGTGATTGCATAATTATGTGAATATACTAAAATCACTAAAACACAAACTTCAAAGGGGTAAATTTAGTACATAAGGTACATGTCTATAAAGCTGATATTTAAAAGGTAGACAGGTATTTTATACTTCCCTTTGAAAATAATTTAAAAATACAAACTTCTTTTTACTTATATGATCTTTGATTATTTTCCTGTAGCTTTGTGACTTTCCAGAATCTACTATGAGTTCTCCACATTATTATTTTTTTTTTAGTATATGTGCTGCTGAAGCAAGCACTCCACATTATTATTTTTAATTTTTTTACATTTATTTATTTTGAGAGAGACCGAAAGAGAGAGCACAAGTGGTGGAGGAACAGAGTGGGAGAGAGGGAGAATCCCAAGGAGGCTCTACACTGTCAGTGCAGAGCCCAATGTGGGGCTTGAGCCCATGAATTGTAAGATCATGACGTGAGCTGAAATCAAGAGTCAGATGCTTAACCTCCACATTATTCTTTAAACTAATACAGTACTTTACAACTTTAAGAATACTTTCATAACATTATCTCACTTGATCTTTATAAGAACTAAGATGAGTATTATTATTTCACATTACATGTGAGGGAATATGAATGGTTCAAAGAAACAGTTACAAGATAGCAGGCAGATCTGGTCTCAATATTTCTACTTCAATAGTTTTCCCAGTATTACCCCCTTACCATGCTTCATATACTATATTAAAGGAAAACCTCAATTTTTCTTTAATAGAAATAAATAATAGAAAGATTATTCTATTCATTCTTTCAAAAAATATTTACTGAATCCTACTGTGTTCCTGGTATTGTGTTAGGAGGTTACATAAAAGATGAATAATATTAATACTGCCCCATCCTCCTAGGACAACACAAATGAGCAAACAGAAAATTATAATACAATATGGCAATATGGTATTATATTGTAGGTACTGTATGTACTTATCCCTATATATGCTTGGGGACATAATTTCTAGACAGATGGAACAGCATGTACAAAGGTCCAGAAGCAAGAAAGAAAATTATTTATATAAACAATTAAAATATAATCAATATGTCTGTATTATTGGGGTAGGAGGGAAAGGATAAGAGGTGAGACTAAAGGGATAAGCAGGGACCAAAGCAGGCCTGGCCCTATGGGCCATATTAAATGTTGGACTTTATTCTCAAAGCAATGGTTGTTTTGAATAGTTTTACGTAGGGAAATGAACTAATCATACCTATATTTAGAATGATTTCTTAGCCTTGATATGGAGAATTGATAGGAAAAGGAAAGACTGGACGTCACAAAAACTGTTAGGAAGCTACTATAGTAATTCAGGAGAGAAACGATGATAGATTGAACTAGAAGGCTGGAGATAAAGTAGAGACATTTAAGTATTTTAGAGAGACAGAACTAAGATGATTTAATAATGGATTGGATATGCAAAGAGAAAAAGGAATCAAGAATGACTCCTAGATTTCTGGTTTGGTCGTTATGTGGATAATGATTTTCACCTACCATTATAGAAACAACACATTTTCCTGTGTGTATTGGAGGGTGGGCAGGGTGGAGGGTGTTAAGAATACTGAGTTTGGCTTGGGACATATGGAAGATTAGTGAAGAAATCAAGTCAGCAAATGGATATATGTCTGAAGGGGGGGGCACTGATGATTTCTTCTTGAAACATTTCTCTTTCTTAGTTTCCTGTGATATCACACTCTCCTTGTTTCCTCTCAGTCACTGCTGCTCTTTGCTAACTTCTCTTCCTCTTCCACCTAATCACTGGATTTTGAAGGGGCTCCTCTGGGTGATCTCATCTAGTCCCAAGGTTTTAAAAACTATCTATATCCTAATGAGCTCTATACTTAGAGCTCCATCCTTGACCTATGTCCTGAGCTTCAAAATGGTAAATTTATCTGTCTTTGTGATTTCTCTCCCAGGAGTTCTAAGAAGCATCTATAACCTAATATCCAAAATGGTATTTTCCCTCAAATGGTCTTCTCAGCCTTGGTAAAGAGTACAATCGTCTTACTCAACTGTACAAGACAAAAACCCAGACATCTTCTTTGATTTCCCTCTTTTTCTCATCTTCCACATCCAAATCAACAACAGTTCTTCCTAGAAAATATCTCAGATTTGACTACTGCTCTCCATTTCTATTGCTACCATTTTAGCTCAAGAAGTATTGCTTAGTAGAAACTAATTTGACAATAAACTATTTGTAAAATAAATAAATAAATAAATAAATAAATAAATAAATAAAAAGAAAAATATCTTGAAAGCTATATTATATAGGTGAAATGGGTAAAGGGGGCAAAAAGTACAAAGTCCAGTTATAAAATAAATAGTTCTTGAAATGTCATGTGCAGCATAGTGATTGAAGTTAATAATATTTTTTGTGTAGATATGAAAGTTGCTAAGAAAGTAGTTCCAGAATATTCTCATCTCAAGAAAAATATTGGTTTTGTAACTATGTGTGGTGATGGAAGTTAACAAGACTTATTGTCATCATTTCACATCATACATAAATACTGAATCATTACATCGTGTACCTAAAACAAATAAAATATTATGTCAATTATATAAAAAAAAAAAAAGAAGTATTGCTTAGATTTCTCCTATAGCCTTTTAATAGTCACCCTGCTTCTACTCTTAACTTCTCTATGATCCATTCTCCACTCAGCAGCCAGATGCTCTTTTAAAATTAGAGAACTTTAAAATTTAAACCACTGGGTGGCTCAGTCGGTTAAGCGTCCAACTTCAGCTCAGGTCATGATCTCACAGCCTGACTTTGACAGCTCAGAGCCTGGAGCCTGTTTCAGATTCTGTGTCTCCCTCTCTCTCTCTGCCCCTCCCCCACTCACACTCTGTCTCTCTCTCCTTCAAAAATAAATAAACATTAAAATATTTTTTAATAAAATTATATATCAGATGGCTCAGTCAATTAAGTGTCTGACTTCGGCTAAGGTCATGATCTCATGGATTCATGAGCTCAAACCCAATGTCAGGCTCTGTGCTGACAGCTTAGAGCCTGGAGCCTGCTTTGGATTCTGTGTCTCCCTCTCTCTCTGCCCCTCCCCTGCTTGCTCACACTCTTTTCTTTCCCTCTCTCAAAAATAAACATCCATTTAAAAAAATAAATAAATAAGGGGCACCTGGGGGGCTCAGTTGGTTAAGCATCCAACTTCGGCTCAGGTCATGATCTCACAGTTTGTGGGTTCGAGCCCCGCATCGGGCTCTGTGCTAACAGCTAGCTCAGAGCCTGGAGCCTGCTTCTGATTCTGTGTCTCCCTCTCTCTCTGACCCTCCCCTGCTCATGCTGCCTGTCTCTTTTTCTCAGAAATAAATAAAACATTAATAAAAAAATTGGGGCACCTGGGTAGCTCAGTCAGTTGGGCGTCCAACTTTGGCTCAGGTCATGATCTCACAGTTTGTTGGTTCGAGTCCCGTGTCGGGCTCTGTGCTGACAGCTAGCTCAGAACCTGGAGCCTGTTTCGGATTCTGTATCTCTCTCTGTCTCTGACCCTCCCCTGCTTATGCTATCTCTCTCTCTCTCAGAAATAAATTAAAGAAAAAAACACTAAAAAAAATAATAAAAATAAATAATTAAATAAAATATAAATAAAATTATATATCAGATAATGACATTTCTGTGCTTAAAACCCTACCATGACCTACAAGTTCCTATATGTTCAAGCCTCTCACTGACCTTACCATGAATCACTCCCCCCCTTCCTCCCTTCCAGCCTTAAGGCGCATTCATTCATTTAACAAACATTTCTCATTTACTGAAATTGTACCAGGTACCTCATTAGCCATTAGGCAATACAAAGCTGATACCTGTCTTTTAAAGGTTTTGTTTTATTGAGAGACACAGACAAAGAACAAATAAAACACTTTCACAGAGTTAAGAGCAGGTGGGATAGGATTACAAAAGTCAGTGCAAAAATGTGCCTACAGGAATCAGGTAAGAGTTTACCAAAGAAGGAACCATTAGTGGTATGCATTTGAAAGATGGCTAGTTATGGATAAGGGTATAGTCTATGACCTAGGATTAGAAGAAAGCTCACAGGTCTATAAGGTGCTCTCCAATCCCCAAAGATAGTTTTATCTAGAGGTAAGAATTCAAAACAGGTAGTGTGATTAACTATTGGTCATGGAGTAGGACAGCAGAAAACAGCCCTTCCAGGTCATTATAGAGATCTGGGATGATTAAAACACAAGTGGATATTTATACCAACATGCCATTCATTTATATAATAATTTTTGAGTGTCCACTGCATATTAAAAATTATCCAAAGAGCTGGGTATATAAAAATAAAAAAAACCCTACCAAATCCCTGAATTTATGGGGCCTACATTTTAGTGCAGGATTCAGACAGTAAACAAGTATATAATGTTAGAGATAAGAGCTATGATGAAAAATAAAGCAGGGTAAGATAGTAGACAGTGCTGGAGCTACCATTTGAGATATGAGAGTCAGTAAAACTCTGACTGAGGAAGAAAAATTTGAGCAGAAGCCTGAATGAGGCAATCCAGAAATTACTTGGATCAGTTGTTCAACTTCACAGACTAGAAAAACACATTTTCAGACATTGCTGACTTTACCAAACTGGCCCTTCACTAAAGTGATGATTAACTGGCCCTTTCCATTTATTTTATCTTGATTATTTGACCATGTGTAATTGGCTCCTTGATTAGGCAGGTTAGAATTCAGACTACATATAATTTCTCTACTGATCATTAACTAATCCTGGGTTTAGTTATTAACCAAAGGTCTGCTCCTTCTCTGGTTCATGTGACCTTGTTTTCATTTCTCCCTGAGTCTCAGCTAGATTTTATCTCTCCATAATGTTAAATAGTATCTCAAATATGGTGGCTCACCCAAGCAGCTAAAAGCAGAATGTACTGAAAGCCTAATCCTCCTTCCTTTATTACCAGGGTTAGAATTGAGGGCTGAGACAACAAAGAAAAATTAAATCTACTATCTTCAGCCAGAATATGACAACGGATCATCTTTATGCTTAGGAAAAGAATACACTCATAGGAATGGAGAAGAAAAACTGTGATAAAATCTCAAGAAACATGCCAAGATAGAAATTCTATTAGGCTATGAAATAATCTCAGTGGAGAACTTGAGAGTGGGGGGGGGGGGGCGCGCCTGGGTAGCTCAGTTGGTTAAGCATCTGACTATGGCTCAGATCATGATCTCACAGCTCACGAGTTCAAGCCCTGCCCTGGGCTCTGTGCTGACAGCTCAGAGCTGGGAGTCTGTTTCGGATTCTGTGTCTCCCTCTCTCTCTTCCCTTACCCCACTCCCTACTCGTACTCTCTCTTTCTCTCAAAAATAAAATAAAACGTTAAAAAATTTTTGTATACATATAAAAAAAGAACTGGAAACTCAAAGGGGAAAACCAAAGTTTTCACAATTTGGAAACTCTCAAATGACTATTCTGTCTTCTCACCACTTCCTTCTACATTCCTATGGCTCTTGACCAAGTCAACGAAATACAAATATATCATGCTTTAGGGAAAGAAAACTATTGGGGCACTTGGGTGATTCAGTCAGTTAAGCATCCAACTCTTGCTTTTGACTCAGGTCATAATTGCATGGTTCATGGAATAGAGCCCCACATCGGGCTCTGAGCTGATGGCATGGAGCCTGCTTGGGATTCTCTCTCTCTATCTCTCTCTGCCCCCTCTCCTGCTTGTTCTCTCTCTCTCTCAAATTAAATAAAATTTAAAATAAATTAGTAAATAAAAATTTTTAAAAAGTTAAGAAAAATATATTTAAATTTTTTAAATGTTTATTTATATTTGAGAGAGAGAGAGAATCAGAGACAAAGCACAAGCAGGGGAAGGGCGGAGAGAAAGAGAGACAGAAACTGAAGCAGGATTCAGGCTCCGAGCTGTCAACACAGATCCCACTGTAGGGCTCGAACTCACAACCTGTGAGATCATGACCTGAGCCCAAGTTGGACACTTAACCAACTGAGCCACTCAGGCACCTGAAGAAAAGTATTTTCTAAAATTCAGGCAACCAACTGTAAACACTAAATAAAGAATGAAATATATATGCATTACTAAAAAAGGTTACTGAAAAATGAGAACAGGGACCAAGAAATCCCTTCTTCAATATAGGTCTTTAAGCAAAAATTTGAGAGCTAGCCCACTAAATCCACTGATTATAGGGTCAGGCCTATATATCCAAAGCAATTTTTATTTTTATTTTTTAAAATTTTGCTTTTTTTGAAAGCAATTTTTAGAAGATTCGTTAATCTGCACGAAAGATGATAAATCTCTTAGAACCTTCTTTATTCCTAAAAATTACTTACCATAGCCAGGAAGTACAAGGCAGGATATTAGCTACATAGTGGTTTTTACAGCCTATCACAGGTTTGGGGTCAGTAAAAAAGTTAACTGTTGAGATCTGTATCATCAGGGAAGAAAGCAAACAGAACAGCCAATTCTCTCCGTTGTGTACAAATGCAGTCTAAAGAGAATCTTTGATTTTAAAAAAAAAAAGATGCAATTAGAATTTGCCTGGAGAATCTGATTTTCTTCACTTTTGTGTCTCATACCTGAGAGATGTGACTAAAATACTGCAAAGCTGTCTCCACAGGACTTTTGAAGTATATCTTTTCCTGAGGTTTCAGCTATAAAGAGAATAAGACAAACACTGAGCATATCCACAACAGAATGAAATAAAATACCAGCAAATTGGGGGCGCCTGGGTGGCTTAGTCGGTTAAGCATCCGACTTTCGCTTAGGTCATGATCTCGCGGTTCGTGGGTTCGAGCCCCGCGTCGGGCTCTGTGCTGACTGCCAGCTCAGAGCCTGGAGCCTGTTTCAGAGTCTGTGTCTCCCTCTCTCTCTGACCCTCCCCTGCTCACGCTGTCTCTCTCTCTCTCTCCTAGAAATAAATAAAACATTAAAAAAAAATTTTAAAATACCAGCAAATATGGCAAAGGATGTACTGCAGCTTCCTAAAGCACGGGGTACTATTTCACTATGTTAAATATGAGGATGCTCACGACTGCCCTAGGAGATATAGACTATATGTTTTAATCCTCCTTACCTCGTGCTTCTATAGCAACAGCCACAAACAATTCTGTCTGCTGTTTACCCTTTTTAAAAAATATATAACAATTGCCATCTGCAAGTGTTTTTTCTTCTCTTTCTTTTTTAAAAATTTCAGTGCTTAGTCACTCATCAACTGTACTCTTTATATACTTCCCACAGGCCAGGAATGGGATAAGATGGTTTGTGGTAGGAGAAGAAAAACTTACATTATCAGAAAGAGCCAGATGCTTGCAGGCAGTTCCACAAACAGCACATTTTTCTAAGTGGGGGAAGGGAAAAAAATGTTCAGTTCTTATGGGCAAGAGGTAAGTTCTTCCTAAACATGGTAATAGCCAAGTAGAGCAAGAAACAGGCTCTTAGTAAATTTAGAGTATTTTTGTGCTATGAAAGGACATCTTGAGCTCTGTTCTCAAAATCAGTATTTCCAAACTAGTATGTTGATGACAAGTAAGGCTTTTACACTGTACCTCTACCTATTTCTTCTTTATAAATTCTCAACTTTCTTCTGCAGATGTAGGGCAGTTCTAACCTCCCCCCCCCCCCCCCCAGCAAGAGTATTAGAGTACATTTACGAGAGTAATAGGAAGAACACAAGAGTACCAATGCTCTTTTTCTCCCCACCTACCTGACAGTAGGCACACTGTAGATACTATAAGAAACTCCATTACTCCTGCCCGGTTCTCACTTTGCTAATATTCTTGGAACTTTCTCTGAAGCTCTCCTGCTCTCATTCTCTAATTAATCGAATCCGAAAGATGTAAATATTAAAATTCCTAACATTTAAGTTGAAATTTTAGTAGTGGTGCTAGTAATTGATTAAGATAAATGCCACATCAAGAGAAAATATCACATGACGTATGCTTTACCAAGACCAACATCTTCAAGGTGAGCTGCTGTTACCATAGTAAATGGTTTTGTTACATTAGCACATAACTTAAAAGGGTCATGAAATCCAAAGAGAGAAAAAGATCTTCTCCAGTAACCTTACTCTTCTCTCCTTGAGGACTAAAGGCTTTTCCCAGCTTTCCCTCCATATTATTGCCAGAGTGAGCTAGCCAAGTACAAGTCATTCTTCTATTTAAGAAAAACACAAAACAAAGAAACTTCCCCAGTTCTTCATCACTGAAGGATGAAGTTCAGGCCCTTCAGTTTTCTATATAATACCCTCCCCTCATCTGTCCATTGCCTGCCTCTTCAGCCTCATCTCTTAACCATTTCTTACTTTATTCTCTATGCTCTACCAGTCCCCTGCAGTATGGTTTTATAAGGTGGTATGCATGCCCTTACACATGATGTTCTCTGAAACTAAAATGATCTTCCCTGCCTTATCCACTTGGCAACTCCAGTTATTATTCAAAATTCTACTGAGGCAACAGCTCTTCTATGAAATCTTCCCTAATTAAAGCACCCTATCCTAAATCCCTCTTCTGGGCTATTTCTATACCTTGTAAGTATTTTGGCATTAAAAAAAAAAAAACTCTTAAATTCAGGTCTAATTTCTAGACTTAACAGCTGCAAGAACTTGGTCAAATCATCCTATCTGAACTAGTCCTTTATTTATAAAATGGGTCTACTAATAATTACCTCCTGGAATTGTGGTAAGGCTACATAAAATTTGTACATGTGGAAAATATTTTTTAAACTGCAAATGTATCACTACCACCACCGCCACCACCATCATCATGATCATCATTTCTAATCAAATTAATTTCACAAGCTAGACCACTTCCCATTAGAATGACTCTTGTTATCAACCAAACTTTCCCCAATTCCTATTCATTACTGTTATTTTTTTCCCCTTTCCTCTAATTCGTCTGATAACCTTGGCTTTCCCTGCTACTTGTCAAAACACTGACAAGTACCTTCTGGTGTTCAAGTAATAGATATTCCATTTGCTAAATCATTCTTTATTAATGAGTACCTCAAATTTCCATAATCAACAGTCTCCTACTGTATCTATACCACCTTTGGCCCAATATGTGATTTTTATCCCAAGCCACACAGAGAAATGGCTAATAATTATTACTAGGTTAAAAATATTTTTGCCTGAATTTAAAAACAGTTAAGTCACTCACCCAGAGTCACACACTTTTTACAAAAAATATGGCCACAGCTGGTGACAAAGAAATTGTCTCCATCTTTCCGGAAACACCAGTTACAGTGAAACCAATCCATTCTGGAACAGATAAAGACAAAGATTAAAAATACCCTGGAGCATAATATAATTATAGCTATTCCAAAATCTATGTAACAATGTTTGCTTAGCTTCTGTTATCTTTTGGGGATGTAGGCACTATTACTGTGGGTATTCTTGTTGGTTGTAAGAAGTACATATACCTCTGAAGTGAAAAAAGCAGACTGCAAACTCTATTTTACCATTTTTTAAAAAGAAAATATATATATTTAGAAAAGTATATATGTATATATTTATATTTAGAAAAGTAATGGGACAATGAGGTTTTTTTAATGGTGAGATTATGGGTATTTGTGTGTGTGTCACCTTTACATTTTTTTTGTTTTGTTTTCCAAGTTTTCTAGATTAATTCACATACCAATTTGTAATCGGGAAAAAAAAAAAAACCTTAAAAAAAAAAAGAACTGTCATGGCACCTGGGTGGCAGTCAGGTAAGCATCCGACCCTAGATCTTGGCTCAGGTCATGATCTTACTGTTTGTGAGTTTCAGCCCCACAACAGGCTCTGTGCTAATGGCATGGAGCCTGCTTGGGATTCTCTTTCTTTCTGCCTCCCCACCTCCTGCATGTGCTCTCTCTCTCTCAAACTAAATAAATAAATTAAAAAAAAAAAAAGAAGAACTGTTTATTTCTTTCCTAACAGCTCCCTGTGGTACAGTGAGATGGAACAAGGAGGAAGTACTGGACCAAATAATAGAAGCTCTCATATTAGCCACTTGGAACATATTTTATATAAGGAAAACATGGTTTGTGAATGATAACGCTGTCTCAGCTTGTACACTTTCCCTTCTACTCTACAGACACTCAGAATCATAGATCTGGGAGGGGCTTCAAAAATAATTTCACATTTTGCCCAATCCCATCATTTTTCAAAAGATATACTTGATGTTCACTGAAATTCAATGACTTATCCAAAGTTCCATCTTTAGTTAATGCCAGCTCTAGGATTAGAACCTGAGTCTTCTTACTCCGTGTCAGGTTCTTGCTACCACATCAGGTTCGCCTTTGTGTTAGACATGGCACCCAGACATCCTATATTTTCTGTCAATACTAATTCCATATAATTGGTGAAATACGTAATTATGTAAATGTGACTTTGTAAGATTTTTAAATGAAGAAATTGACATATTAAAAATACATAAGTGAGTTTATGAGCTGTGATTAGTTCATACATAGACACTGAGCTGTGATTAGTTCATACATATAATGAATTCACATGTTTGATTCCATGAATATGTTATTTAAGACTATAATATTAGTTTGATTTCCTTTAAAAATACATTAGGAAAATAATCGAAACAGAAGGTAACTTTTTTCCCCACCCAAGTTTTTCTTTAAAAAAAGTTTTTAAGTAGTTTATGGAGAGGTTTGCTTAAAAGAATGCTGGCTAGTTTGCACGACACTTTTAACATTTTTAACACGATTCACAGTAAAAAACTTGCTGAATAATCAGTTCAATGCAAAGGCTTTATACAGAGCCATGCATGAACTTTAGGTTTTGATTTATTGCTCACAATACACACAAACTTCTACCAGGTGAGTCTGAAGTATTGCTGAAAAGGCCCCACTATCTATACTCTACTTTGTATAAGGGCTGCAACAACAATTTTAATCAAATAGGTTGGCCCTTATAAGAAAGGCAGTTAAGGGTTTGTGAGAGCAAGGCTTGCCGGTTTCCGAGGGGTGAGGAGAATTTAGCAGTCTCAAGACAAGAATTCTTTTCTAACTACATTCCCTGCCCGCTTGACCGCCAAAATCTCATAAGCCCTGGAATCTCACCTAAATCATCCAGTTCTCCTCACGAAGAGCTGGAAATGGCGGGAAAATACACTGCAAGCCTGACACCAGAAGAAACAAGAGACTGGGCGTGGCCCGCGGCGGCGTGCGAGAGCCGTGGGCGGGGCCCCGGGCCTTGTGCTAAGTGAGTGGGTGGGGCCGGGGCGATGCGTTAAGTGAGTGGGCGGGGCCTGGGGTGGGCGCGAGGCTTGCGCAGAGCTCTCGGCTGCGTACTGGGCGCAAAAGTCGGGCTCTTGGTTAGCCGGCAAGAGGCAAGAGTGCCTCTTCTAAGTAGTTGAGGAAATTTTTCCTCCTTTGAGAATGGGAACAAGTGAAGAATATGGTCTAATCCCATTCAGGTTGCTGTGGAAACAGGGTAAGAACAAACCTAATAATGTTCCTATAGATAATAACACACTAGAAAAATTTGGTCACAAAGCAGATGAAAGCTTCAACCTAATATATATATTTTTTTTAAGTGAAAGAAGATAATGGGTGTTTGAAAGAATAGTCTAAATCAGAAATAGAAAAGTTACAAAGTAATATGGATAGAGAACAGATATTAAATAAGAAGTAACAATGGGCGCCCGGGTGGCTCGCTCGTTGACTATGTATGGTTCGACTATGTATGGTTCGTGAGTTCCAGCCCCGCGCAGGGCTCTGTGCTGACATGTAGGAGCCTGGAGCCTGCTTGGGATTCTGTGTCTCCCTCTCTCTGCCCCACTCCCAGTCACGCTCTGTCTCTCTCTGAAAATAAACATTAAAAAGAAATTTTAATAAGAACTAACAAATATCGGGAAAAAATAACTTTTCTCAGAATTAAAAAAAGAGGGGAAAAAAGCACAATTAAGGGCAGAAAGAATAGTTTTTCTTTAAAAATACTATTTTTTTCTTTAAAAAAACTACAAGATTTTAAGAGAAAGTGTTAGATACAGAAAACAAGCAGAAGACACACACACTCACACACACATTTATTCCCCCAAAGAAAACCAGAGAGCAATGTATCAGAACAAATATTTAAGACAAAACTTGGAACAAGTTTTCCTGAAATAAAATAAGGCTTAACTCTACATACACACCGTGTGTAGGAGAAAACTGACCCAGAACAGCAAAAGCCAAAACATTTTCTAATAAAACAATTGGTCTTAAAAGTAAGGAAAAAGCCCTTTGAACATCCAGGCAAAAAAAATACAAATCATTTATAAGGGAAAGAAAAGTAGACTGCCATCAGACTTCTCTACAGCAGCATTTTCTTTTTTTTTTTTTTNGAGAGAGGGAGTCACAGACTCTGAAACAGGCTCCAGGCTCTGAGCTGGCAGTCAGCACAGAGCCCGACGCGGGGCTCGAACCCACGAACCGCGAGATCGTGACCTAAGCGAAAGTCGGACGCTTAACCGACTAAGCCACCCAGGCACCCCTACAGCAGCATTTTCTGCTAGAAACAGGGAAAGAGCATTTTCAAGATTTTCAAAAAGAAAACATGACCCAAGAACTTTCTCCTTATATTTTTCTGCTTACATTGTGTTCAAGTATAAAGGCTACTGACAAAAAATAAATGTGAACACGAGCTTTTCCTGAGGAATTACCTGGTGGTCCTCAGACTTTCTGGATTCAGAACTCCTTTACATTTTGAAGTATTGGGGCGCCTGGGTGGCTCAGTCGATTAAGCGTCCAACATGTGCTCATGTCATGATCTCCTGATTCTTGAGTTCAGCCCTGCTTCAGGCTGTCAGCACAGAGCCAGATTCAGATCCTCTATTCCCCTCTCTTTGCCACTCCGCTGCTCACATGCTCTCTCCTCCTCTTTCAAAAATAAACATTAAAAAAAATTATTGAAGGCTCTCTTCCCAAAAGCTTTATTTTATGTGTATTATAGTTATCAATCCTTATAGTATTAGCATTTAAAACCAAGAAATTTAAAAAAGATTTATTAGTTCATTTGAAAACAACAATAAGCCCATTAAACATTAATATAACTTATGAAAAATAGTTATGTTTTATTCAAAAACAATAAGCCCATTAAGTATTACTATAACTTATGAAAAAATATATTTTATTTGAAAACAGTAAGCTCATTAAATATTAATATAACTTATAAAAATAGTTATATTTTCCAAAATAAAAACAATTTAGTGAGAAGAGTGGTAGTGTTTTACAGTTTTATAATCTCTGGGGCACCTGGGTGGCTCAGGCAGTTAAGCGTCTGACTTTGGCTCAGGTCATGATCTCACGATTCATGGGTTCGAGCCTCACATCGGGCTCTGTGCTGACAGCTAGCTCAGAGCCTGGAGCTTGTTTCAGATTCTGTGTCTCCCTCTCTCTCTGACCCTCCCCTACTCTCTCTCTCTCTCTCTCTCTCTCTCAGAAGTAAGTAATACATTTAAAAAAAAATTATAATCTCTTACTATCCGAGTTTACACAAAGCAGATTGGCACAAGGTCTTAGCTTCTACATTCAAACTGTTGCAGTATATACTGTTTTGGTTTAAGTGTGTGGAGAAGATCTGAACTCACCCAAATATGTAGTTGGAAAAGGCAGTAGCATTTTAATAGCCTGTTCAGATAATTGTGAATATTATTCCACCAAAATTCAAGAGGTGGGAGCTCGTTAAAAGCAGTTGCAATGTTCAATCTTAACACCATGCAACGAACATGTAATATCTTACATTCGGACCAAACTGGTCATTTGGAAAATACTGGTTCACTGAGTTATGCACATTGACATATTTCAGTATACAATATTAGGTACTGATACATTTTATTATATTATATTTTAAAATAACTTAAAAAAATTTTTAGTATTTATTCCTTTTTTTTTTTCAGAGACAGAGCATGAGTGGGGGAGGGGCAGAGAGTGAGGGAGACACAGAATCTGAAGCAGGTTCCTGGATCTGAGTTGTGAGCACAGAGCTCAACGTGGGGCTCAAACCCACAACCATGAGATCATGACTTGAGCCAAAGTCGGAAGCTTGCCTGACTGAGCCACCCAGGTGCCCCCAAAATCACTTTTTAATATATTACTACATATTTCATCAGAAAAGTCTTTGAATAGTGGGATGCTTGTCAGGCTCACAGTTGCAGATCCAAGTTTTCTAAAATTCTGATTTTTGTCTGAAAGCTTGAATTTTATCATTGGCAGCAAATACTGTCACTGTTTTCCGTGAAGTGAGAAGTTCATTTTGTTTATTTTTGAGAAAATTTCTACCAGATACCCAAGTGGAAACAACTATAGTTTGTTAGTTGTTCTTTCAAGTTAAAATGATGTTCTATAAAATAAGTTAGTTCAGCTCACAACTCAAACCATCACATAAATGGTTTTTCTAAATATAGTCTTAATTCTACTTAAATATTCTGGGTCATAGAAAAAGGAGACTTTTAAAAATTTTTATGAAATGAGCTTAACGATAGGGAAAATGAGAAAGATTGTATACATGAATAAAACAAAAGAACAGTCTTACTTGAGACTATTGATGCAAAAATCTTTTTTTTAAGTTTATTTATTTTGAGAGAGAGGAAGAGAAAGAACAAGTGTACCAGTGGGGAAAGAGCAGAAAGAGAGAGGGAGAGAGAATCCCAAGCCAACTCCATGCTGTCAGCATGGAGCCTGACATGGGGTTCAATGCTGAACTCAATCTCACAAACAGTGAGATCAAGACCTGAACCAAAATCAAGAGTTGGGCCCCCCACAATTTAAATAAGATATTAGCAAATAGAATCCAACAATATGTTGTAAAAAGTATACATTACAACCAAGTGATTTTCATTACAAGAATGAAACAATGGTTCAATATTAGGAAATCCATTAATGTAATTTATTATAGTGATACTTCTAAGAAGAAATCTCATGATGATCTCTACAGTTGCCGGTAAAGCATTTGTCATAATTCATATCCATTTCTGATTTAAAATTTCATTGAAGTAGAAATCAGTGGATATTTCTTTAACATGATTAGAAAGTATGTTATGTGTACATGCACATGTGCACAAAAGCTAGCATATTTTTAAATGAGGAAACACTTAAGGCATTCTTGCTAGTTAGAAATAAGACAAGAATGCCACTATCACTAAACATGGTATCAGAATATTTTTAAAAGGGTAAGATAAAAACATCTTTTTTAGCAGATTATATTATATATATCTGAAAGATCAAAGAGAATCATAGCAAAATGTAATAATAAAATTTAGTAAAGAATAACATGTTACAAAATTAATAAAAAGAAATACAGTAACCTTTACATATTAAAATAACAATCAGATGATGTAATAGGAAAGAAGACTCTAAAATAGCAACAAAGCAGGTAAAATGGTTAGGCAATAACTTAGCAGAAGTACACAAATGTATATGAAGAAAACTTTAAAATGTTACTGAAAGAGACAAAAATCAACATAAACAAATGGAAAAGTAAGTCCTGTTATTTTTTATTTTATTTCTTTACTTATTTTTAATGATTATATATTTATTTTGAGAGACAGAGAGCCCCGAAGAGAGGAGGGACAGAGAGACACAGAATCCAAAGCAGGCTCCAGGCTCTGAGCTGTCAGCACAAAGCCCGACCCAGGGCCCGAAACCATCAATTGAGCCAAAATCAGACACCCAAACTGACTGAGTTACCTAGACACCTTAAGTAAGTCTTGTTTTTAATACGAAGTGTCAACATCCTAATGATATCAGTTCTAAGTTAATTTATAAATATAACATGATCATAGCAAAGAATACCAGCAGGCTGTTTTCTGGAATTAAACAAATTGACCATAATGTTCACATTTTTAAAACAAACATGAATATTCAGGAAAACCCTAAAATTTTCAGGGTCCTGTGGGGTGGGTGGCTAGCTGCACTCAATATTAAAATGCATTATGAAGCCTTTATAATTTTAAAGGTATGATATTGGTGCATAGATGAGCATCCAGACCAATTCAGAAGACTAGGAAGTCCAGAAATAGAACCATGTACCTTTGGAAAATGTATGATAAATGTGGGGAATTCAGTTGGGAGGGGAATTGAATTTTTTAATAAATAGAATTGGGACAGGCTGATAGCCATTTGGAAAAAAATAAAATTGGGTCTATATCTTATATCATTAATCAGGCTAAATATCAAATGGGTCAGAAATCTAAATATAAAAATGAAACATACAAGTACTGGAGGAGGACATCAGATGAAAACTTATAACCAAAAGTGGGGAAAGCTTCCTATGACTCAAATATCTAGAAATGGGGCTCCTGGGTTTGAGCCCTGTGGAGCTAACAGCTTAGAGCCTAGAATCTGGTTTGGATTCTATGTCTTTCTCTCTCTGCCCCTTTCCCGCTCACACTCTGTTTCTCTCTGTCTCTCAAAAATAAATAACTATTTTTTAAAAATTAAAAAATTAAGAAACAATACTAGAAAAGAATGATAACTTTGACTTTAAAAAGACCTTTTGCGTGGCCAAACTCATACACATACATGCAAAACCCACCATAAAGTAAAAAACTAAGTGACAAATTGGGAAATATCTTCTATTTAAATCACAAAGGGCTAATAGCTTTAATATACAGAGAACTTTTAAAAAAAGAAAGCCAATGACTTAATAGAAATTTGAGCAGTTATTTTTTGTTAAAATTTATTTATTTATATTGAGAGAGAGAGAGGGAGCAAAGGAGGGAGAGAGAGAGGGAGAGACAGATTCCCAGGCAGAATTCGGTGCCCTGAATTCTAATTAAATTCTAATTAAAAGTGATGTTAAATTGCTATTGCCCAGGGGTGCCTAGGTGGCTCAGCTGGTTAAGTGTTTGAGTCTTGATTTCGGCTCAGGTCATGATTTCACAGATTGCAGGTTTGAGCCCTTCATTGGGCTCTGTATTATCGGCACAGACCCTGTTTGGGATTCTTTCTCTCTCCCTCTCTCCCTCTGCCCCCCCGCCCAAATAAATAAACTTTAAAAAGAATGTTTAAAAAATTAAAAAATTAAACAGCAATTTAATTAGAATTAACAAATTCCATATTGTCACCTCCACAATGTTTCCCCCCTACTTCTCTAAGTAACCTTTTTTAGTAATTTGTTTTATCTTTTCATGCTTCGGAGATTAGAAATTCTGAATTTAACTTATATGATTTCATCTTTTGGAAATATAATTGTATTACATATTCGAAAATATAATTTAAAAGCACTTCCTAAAAATTGGAGGAACAGGGAGATTGAAACAAATGAATTCAACTGTACATCAGATTGGTAACTTTTTAAGCAAGTTTATTGAGATAGAATTGGCATATAATCAACTGTATGTATTTAAAATGCACAGTTTGATAAGTTTTGACACATATATACCCTTGAAACTATCACTACAATAAAGACAGTGAAGATATCCATCATCTTCAAAAGTCTCCTCATGCTTCTTTGTGAACCATTCCTCCAAACCCTCCCCACACTTCACTCCTCAGATAACCTGGGTACCTAGTATCACCACAGATCAGTTTTCGTTGTCTAGAGTTTTAGCTCCATACCATCCTATGTACTCTTTTTTTGTCTGGTTTCTTTCATTCAGCTTACCTATTTTGAAATCCATTCATGTTGTTACATGCATCAATAGTTCTTTGATTTTTGTTGCTGACTAGTTTTCACTTTAATTCATTTCACATTTCTTTATACTGAGCAGTATGTATATACCAGTTTGTTTTCCATTCATCTGTTGATGGACATTTGAGTTTTTTTCCATTTGGGAATTATTGCAAATAAAGCTGTTTATTTATTTTTGAGAGAGAGAGAGAATCCTAAGCAGGCTTCGTGCTGTCAGTGCAAAGCCTGACATAAGACTTGAAACCAAGAACCATGAGATCATGACGTGGGCCAAAATCGTATGCTCAACCAACTGAGCCACCCAGGCACCGCTTGAGTTAATTTTTCTATATGGCATGAGGTATGGATTAAAGTTCTTTCATCTGTATGTGTGTATTGTTTTGGTTTTGTTTTCTGCATATGGACATCCAATTGTTCCAGCACCATTTGTTGAAAAGATTATGTTTTCAAATAGAAAAAGAAAAAGAAAAGAGGAAAGAAAGAAGGGATTATCTTTTCTCAACTAAATCGCCTTTGTCAAAAAATTAGTTGTCCAGGGGCACAGGGTGACTCAGTCGGTGAAGCATCCAAATCTTGATTTTGGTTCAGGTCATGATCTCACAGTTAGTGAGTTCAAGCCCTGCATCAGGCTCTGTGCTGACAGTGCAGACCCTGCTTAGTAGTCTGTCTTCTTTCTGCCCCTCCCCCAGTTGCTCTCTATCTCTCTATCAAAATAAATGAAAATAAACTTAAGAAAATTAGTTGTCCATAAGAAAACAATTCCATTTATGGTAAGATAAAAAAGAATAAAATACTTATGGGGTGCCTGGGTGGCTCAGTTGAGTAAATGTCTGACTTCAGCTCAGGTCATGATCTCACAGTTTGTGAGTTGGAGTCTCGCATCAGGCTCTGTGCTGAAGCTAGCTCAGAGCCTGGAGCCTGCTTCAGATTCTGTATCTCCCTCTCTCTGACCCTCCCCTGATCATACTGTCTCTTTCTCTCTCTCAGAAATAAATAAAACATTAAAAAAAATTTTTTTTAAACCAAACAAAAAAAGAATAAAATACTTAGGAATAAATTTAACCAAGGAGATACAAGACTTGTACATAGAACATTACTTAATATTGTTGATAATTCTACCCAAAGTGATACACAGATTACTATACACCCCATCAATATGCCAATGATATTCTTTGCAGAAATTGAAAAATACATCCTAAAATTCATGTGGAATTTCAAAGGATCCTAAATAGTCAAAACAATTTTGAAAAAGAAGGAAGTTGAAGAACTCACATTTCCCAATTTCAAAACTTAATGCAAAAGTACTGTACTCCAAGTAGTCTAGTGCTGGCATAAGAGTAAACATATAGACCATAAAATAGAATTCAGGATCCAGAAATAAACCTTCACATCTAGGGTCAATTGATTTTCAACAAGGATGTCAGGACCATTCAATTGGGGAAAGAATAATCTCTTCAATAAATAGTGCTGGGAAAACTGGATATCCATATGAAAAAGAATAAAATTGGGGGCATCTGGTTGGCTCAGTTCATGATCTCAAAGTTCGTGGGTTCAAGCCCCATGTTGAGCTCTGTGCTGATAGCTCAGAGCCTGGAGCCTGCTTCAGATTCTGTGTTTCCCTCTCTCTCTGCCCCTCCCCTTCTCATGCTCTGTCTCTCTCTCAAAAAAATAAATATTAAAATTTTTTTAAAAATAAAGTTGGATCCTTACCTTATGATATATGCAAAAATTAACAAAATGGAACAAAGATCTAAATGTAAAAGCAAAAATTATGAAACTCTTAGAAGAAAATGTAAGGGCAAATCTTCATGGCATTGGATTTAGTGAAGATTTCTAAGTATGACAAAAGCACAAGCAACAAAAGGAAAAATGGATAAATAGGACTTCATTAAAATTAAAAACTTTTGGGGGTGCCTGGGTGGCTCAGTTGGTTTAGCGTCTGACTTCAGTTCCAGTCATGACCTCATGGCTTGTGGGTTTGACCCCCACATAGGGTTCTGTCCTGACCACTTGGAGCCTGGACCCTCCTTCAGATTCTGTGTCTCCCTTCTCTCTGCCCCTCCCTCGCTGATGCTCTGTCATTCTCTCTCTCTCAAAAATAAATATAAAAAAAATTTTAACTTTCGTATATCAAAGAACACTACCAAGAGAGCAAAAAGGCAATCCACAGAATGAGAGAAAATATTTGAAAATCATATATTTGATAAAGGTTCAGTATCCAGAATATATAAAGAACTTCTACAACTCAACCACAAAAAGACAACTTCATTTAAAACAGAGCGAATGATTTGAATAGACAGTTCTAAAAGGAAAGATACAGATGGCCGATAAACACATAAAAAGTTCCTCAATATCATTGCTCATTAGGGAAATAAAATCAAAACCACAATCAGATACCATTTCACTTCTATTAGGATGACTTTTTTTTTTTTTAAGAAGAAAACAAGTGTTGGGGAGGATATGGAGAAATTGAAACCCCAGTATATTACTGGTGAGAATGTACAAGATGCCTTTGTGGAAAACAGTCTGGTGGTTTCTCAAAAAGTTAAACATATAGGTACCCTACCATATGACCCAACAATTCCACTCCTAGGTATATGCCCCAAAGTAGTGAAAACAAGGACTCAACCAGATACTTGTACATCAATGTTCACAATATTAATGCAGCAGTGTTCACAGTAGCCAAAAGGTAGAAACAACACAAGTGTACATCAACAGATGAATGGATAAACAATGTGCTATATCCATATGATGGAATATTATTTAGCCATAAAAAGGAATGAAGTTCTGATACATGCCACAACATTGGGAACATGTATAGTGAAATAAACCAAACATAAAAGGACAAATATTGTATGATTTCATTTAAATATCTAGAATAGTCAAATTTATAGAGAAAGTAAATTAGAGGTTAGCATAGAGGAGGAGAAGGAGAGAATGGGGAGTTACTGCCTAATGAGTACAGAGTTTCAGGTGGTAAAAAATTTTGAAACTAGAGGAGATCATTGCACAACGTTGTGATGACACAACTTTAAAAGGAATACCACATAGATGCAGTGCCCTTCCCATCACATCAGGAAGTTCATGATATCTACAACCAACTGGTGATATTAATCTTTATGACTTAGTTAAGGTAGTGTTTACCAGAGTTCTGCCTTCAAAGTTCAAATATTCCCCTTTCTATATTCCTTGGAAGCAAGACTACATGTCCGCCCACCTTCAAAGTCAGGGAGAGGTGGTTAAGCACCACCTCCTCTAAGGAAGAATATCTACATACATTATTTGAATTCTTCTATAAAGAAAAGTTGTTTCTACTCCACCATTCAGTTACGTTTTCAATCATTTATTTATATTAATATAGACACATCTATGTTTATTTTATACTTTTTTGGATTATAATCAAATACTATACTATTTATTTTATTGTTCAAATTATTTCATTTGAATATTGGGGAGCTCTTTCAGGTTGATTCCTTCAACCCTTTGAAACTCCATTCCTTTTTGGTATCACAAGATGCTCCAGACTTTTGTATTTTCCTTGCACCAGCTCTAAAATCAGACATCTCTGGAGTGCCTCAGTGGCTCGGCTGGTTAACTTTCCGACTGTTGATCTTGGCTCAGATCATGCTGTTACAGTTTGTGGGTTTGAACCCCATGTTGGGCTCTGCACTGACAGTGTGGAGCTTGCTTGGGATTCTCTCTTTCTCACTTTCTCTCTGCCCCTCCCCCATTCACTCTCTCTCTCAAAAATAAACATTTAAAAAATCTTTAAAATCAGTCATCTCTCCAGGAATCCTTGGTTGTTTTTATTGGAAAATCACATTTTGAAACCAAAATCTGAACACAAGTTGTGACCATTCCTATAGGAATGCCATTGCTTCTAGGCCCTCTCAGTGGACAGGCGTAAGTAATATATGTATATATAATAATTCATGTGTACACACATTTCTTTCATTGTTTCTGTCTTTTTAAAAAATGTTTATTCATCTTTGAGACAGAAGGAGAGAGAGAGTGTGTGAGTAGGTAGAGGGACAGAGTGGGGGGACAGAAGATCTGAAGCAGGCTCTGTGCTGACAGCAGCAAGCCAGATGCGGGGCTCTAACTAACAAACTGTGAGATCATGTCCCGAGCTGGAGGTGAAGTCCAATGCTCAACCGGCTGAGCCATCTAGGTGCTCCTGTTTCTGTCTTTTAATCCATGTATATTAAATTAAACATGAGTTCATACTGATGTCTCCAATTCTAATCCATTACCACAAAATTCATTCTAGGCTTCCCTTCTTATTTTCTTTCTTCCCTTCTTTTTTTTCTGACTGTTAAAACCCTGAGAAATAAATTTACCAGCTGGAGTGCAGTGTTTGTAAACAGTACGTGGGCCTTTTTTGACACTTGAAATTTGATTATGGACTCGATATTAATTGATACTAAAGAATTACTGTTAATTTTTTAGGTATGATAATGGCCTTGTGATTATGTAAGAAAATTTCCATATTTTTAAGAGATGCTTCATAAGATATGTAGAGATAGAATGATATCAGGAATTTCTTCAAAATATTTCAGCAAAGAAGAACAAAAGAAATAGAGGGGGAAAGTATGGATAAAGCAATTGGCAAAATCTTGATAATTTTAGAATCTAGGTAATGATCCTGGAATATGGGGTTTCATTGTACTCTTTCTGCTTTTGAGTATGTTTGAAGTTTTTCATTTTACAAAATGTTTCATTATTGTAAATTATATTTATTTTTGGTAGGCAAATTATTTACTTAATGAAAATTCAAGTTATCAAAGGACATACAATGAAAATTTAGTCTTCCTTTCCCCCTTGTTCCCAGCCACCAAATTCTGACTTCCAAAGTCATTAAATAATATTGGTTCCTGTGTATATTTCCACAGATCATTTATATATTTGCAAATATATGTATATATTCCATTTTCACACACACAAATAGCATATTTTATATTCTATTCTATACCTTTTTTAAGCTTTTTATAATTTCAGAGTTAGAGAAAAGTTCACAGACTTTCTGTTTATTTTAGTTCAGATTCTCCAGAACATTAGCATTGACCACATTTGCTTTGTTATTCTCTCTCTATTATTATTTTTTCTGTTCCATTTAAGAATAATTTGCAGGAATAATGCCTCATTACTCCCAAATACTTCAATGTTATTTTCCATAAACAAGGGCATTCTCTTCCGTAAACACAGTGCCATTATCAAACTCAAGAAATTAACATTGATATGGTACTATTATCTAATCTAAAAACCTTATTCAAATTTCACCAGTTGTCCCACAAATGTCCTGTAGAGAAGGAGAGAAAAGTTGTTTTTCTATACAGAATCACGTTACATTAAAAAAAATTAGTTGTTCAAAAAAAAAAATTAGTTGTTCATTAAAAAAATTAAAACACAGGTTTATAAATTGGAAAATGAAAACCTATTGTCCTTTATCCTATTCCCCAAAGACAAACATGGTTGACAACCTTTATAAAAATCCTTCCAGAATTTCTTTCAATACATATACCAACACACACCACACACGTATATAATTTTAAACAAAAATATAAAATTATACATAATATCTACAACTTGCTTTTAGTTAATCTTTCATTTTTATACATCACTCTTTAAATTTTTTTAAAAATGTTTATTCATTTTTTGAGAAAGAGAGATAGACTGACAGAGCGCAAGTTGGGGAGGGGCAGAGAGAGAGGGAGACACAAAACCTGAAGCAGGCTCCAGGCTTGGAACTGTCAGCACAGAGCCTGATGCAGGACTGGAACCCACAAACCATGAGATCATGACCTGAGCTGAAGTCAGATGCTTAACCAACTGAGCCCCCCAGGTGCCCCTAGTACAACATTCTTTTTAAAGGCTACATGTTTTGATTATTTATACCTTATTTAATTAATAAATGCCATATTGATGGACATGTAATGTTTCCAATTTTTAACTATTGCAAAAACAAGCTGTATAAACATATTCATTCATTTATCGTTGAGCATCCATGCAATTGTCTCTAAAAGTAATTTTCTAGACATGCAAGTGTTCATCAATTATATATATTTTATAAATAGATCTTGAATCCAGCATCTTTCCATTTTTACCACTCTTGCTTTCTTTTAGTCCCTCTTTATTCCTTGTTTTGATTAATTGCCTCCTAACTGTTCCCTGCCTCTGGATTTGCCCAATTCCATTCCATCCCATGGCTGCTGCCAGATCCAATCTCTCTTCTGCTTAAAATTGCCCAACATTTTCTTTTTCTTTTTCTTTTTGATGTTTTATTTATTTTTGAGAGAGAGATAGAGACAGAGTGAGCAGGGGAGGGTTACAGAGAGACACACACACAAACAGAATTAGAAGCAGGCTCCAGGCTCTGAGCTGGCTGTCAGCACAGAGCCCGATGTGGGGCTCGAACCCATGAACCGTGAGATCATGACCTCAGCCGAAGTCAGATGCTTAACCGACTGAGCCACCCAGGTGCCCCTGCCCAACATTTTCAAGATCATGTACAGAGCATGGCATTCAAGCTCTTCATGATCTACATTTCTTTTTGCATCTCTCAGTGTTTGGTCACCATACACTCAGTCACACTAAATTTAAGTCAGTTTGTGCAAACTGTTTCCTTTGCTTGACATATGTTCCTCATTAACCTTTATTCATTCTTTCAGACTTAGCTAAAAATCACTCTCTTCAGATTCCTACTCTGGCCTGCCCATAGAGTGGAACTCCCCAAACATCCTTTGCATATCTCTATCATGGCCCTTGTCTCACTGTGTTATAATTGTTCACTTCTCTCTCTCCAATCATACTGGAACTATATATATCTTCATTTTGGGATTACCAGACCTTCCACAGTATCTGATATGTAGTGGGTACTTAGTAAATACTTGATAAATGGTAGAATAGGAAAAGAAATGATCAGGGAAGTGTTATCTTGCTTCCAGACTCACTTTAGCATACTCAAACAGGAAATACAACTCAATGGAAAAAGAGAAATTTAGGGGTAAAATGAGAAGATTTGTGACTATATAAAGTTACCACCATTTGTGGGAAAAGGCTCCATCTGGCAACTGAATTATTCATTCAATAGATATTTCCTGAGCAAAGGCTACAGGGCACTATTCTAGCCCCTGGGGATATAGCAAGGAAAAAGATAAAGTCTTGGCTCTCATGGAGTTTGCATTCCCCTGGAGTTCTAGTGGAGCAGTTGTATCTAAGCTCCTACTATATCCCAGGCAGAGAGATACATAGGGATAGGGGGAGGGTCCAAAGACATAAGAGATATTATTTACCCCTTTAAAAAGCCTGTGACCTAACAAGGGAATCCAAATGTATATATACTTACACAAACTACAAAAGAGAATATTGATCATTTCCAAAACATTAATTTACCCAGTCAACAAATAATTGAGCTTCTATGTTATGTACCAACTGGATATGGTAACAGATATGGCTCTTGCTTTCAAGGTACTTCCAGTATAGTAGGAGAAAAAGACATTTTTTTTTAAACTCACAAATAAAGTATTAAGTACACTAACTATAGTCATAAAAGACAAAACCCCAGGAACTATGAGAGCATATAAGTCAGGAAGGCTTCCTTGAGGAAGTATGGAGTGCTTTGGGAACACAGAGAAAGGAGAGATCAGGTTAATTTAGACAGATTTCCATATGAATAGATATTTGAATGAAACTGAAACGGGGCGCCTGGGTGGCTTAGTCGGTTAAGCGTCCGACTTTCGCTTAGGTCATGATCTCGCGGTTCGTGGGTTCGAGCCCCGCGTCGGGCTCTGTGCTGACTGCCAGCTCAGAGCCTGGAGCCTGTTTCAGTCTGTGACTCCCTCTCTCTCTGACCCACCCCTGCTCACACTGTCTCTCTCTCTCTCTCCTAGGAATGAATAAAACATTAAAAAAAAAAAAAAAGAAACTGAAACAATGTGAAAGCTTCATCCCACAGCGGGAAGGGGGTAATTCTAGTCAGAGAGAAAGCATCAGTAAGGACATCAATATAAGAAAGTACAGGGAAGTCTGGTGTGATTGAAGGGAAATGTGAATGGGACATAAAGAGGGATGGTGGGGCAAAGAGGATGTTATGAGGTAAAGCTGGAGAGATGAATTGAAGTCACTAGACAAGACTTAGACTATATTTTCTTTCTTTGTTTTAATGTTTATTTTTTTATTTTGGGGATAGGGGGTAGAGAAAGGCTCAAAGCAGGCTCTAGGCTCTGAGCTGTCAACACAGAGCCAGATGCGGGGCTCAAACCCATGAACCACGAGATCACGACCTGAGCCAAAGTTGGACACTTAACCGACTGAGCCACCCAGATGCCCCTAGACTTTATTTGCTAAGCTAGTGTTTCCCTCAAGCAATAAGTAGATCCATTGAATTAGAATTAGATCCATGGAATTGAATTTTGTGGGTGAAATGAAGATACGCCATTGCATGAAGTTGCCACTAGAGGGTACCATAGGAGAAGGTCTACTCGAGAAATTATTGAGCTCTTCCCCTATGCCAAGTATATATTTCCTCAGGTAATTGTGGTGCTCACTTAGCCAGCCGTAGGGAACTCTGCTTTATACAATGGAGAACCATCAGAGGCTTTTGAGCAGGAAAGAAACATGATCAATCCCATATTTTGTAATTGTCGGGTCAGAATGAAGGGATGGAAGGTCATAGGCAGGGAGATTAGTTGGTAGCCTATAGCAGCGGGACAGGAGACAGAGAAGGAGTTCTGGAATAGGGCAGCAGCTAGAGGATAAGAAGACACTAGTAAGACAATTTTCAGAGGCAGAACCAACAGGACTTGGTGACCAATTGGATATGGGGCTATGAAGGGAGAGGAAGGGGAAAAAATGAAGGTCTCAGGCCTGAGTTATTAAAACCATGAGCTATGATAGCAAGATGCTATGGCCATGGCTGCAAGTGAGAACACAGGAGAGAAGAACAGCTTTGTCTGGGGAACTTAGAGGATTTGGTTTTGAAACCAATACTTGTATGACCTAATGGGAATAAAACAAGGGCTCACAGCTGGGTCCTCTATTCTTCTCATTCTAAGCACCCTTTTGAGTATACGAATCATAATTTTTTGGAAGATTTCTTCTGCTCCTTGCATCATCTATATTTTTTTTTTATTGTCTGTGGCTTTCATGATAGGGCTTTCCTCAAATCCTCAAGGATCCTTTGTTGGGGAGTCCATGTAACTTGGTTCTTGGGAGTCCAAAAAATGTGAACTTCAGGAGGAAAGAGAAATACCCAAAGTGTCTGTAACTAAGGTTCTTGTATTATGCAGGGTTCTGCAAGGAAACAGAACCAGTAGGGGATGATGGATGGATGGATGGATGGCGATAGAGGCATACCTAGTTTTATTGCACTTTGCTTTATTGCACTTCACAGGTACTACATTTTTTACAAATTGAAGGTTTGTGGCAAGGCTAGCATCATATTTTCCAACAGCATTTGCTCACTTGGTGTCTCTGTGTCACATTTTGGTAATTCACACAATACTCCAAATTTTTCATTATCATTATATTTGTTATGGTGATCTGTGATTATTGATCTTTGATATTACTATTGCAATTGTTTGGGGGGCATCATGAACAGCCCTCATATTAAACAGCAAACTTAATTGTTAAATGCTGTGTGTGTTCTGACTGCTCTACTGACCAGCCATTCCCTCATCTCTTTAACTTTTCCCTGGGCCTTCCTATTCCTTGAGACACAATAATAATGAAATAGGGCTAATTAGTAACCTTACAATGGCCTGTAAATGTTCAAATGGAAGCAAAAGTTGCACACCTCTCACTTTAAATCAAAAGCTAGAAATGATTAAGTTTAGCGAGGAACACATGTCAAAAAGCCAAGATAGGCTGAAAGCTAAGGCTCTTAGGCCAAACACTTAGCCAAGTTGTCAATTCAAAGAAGAGTTCTTGAAATTAAAAGTGCTACTCCAGTGAACACAGAAATGACAAGAAAACAAAATAGCCTTCTTGTTTATATGGAAAAAGTTTTAGTGGTCTTGATAGATCAAACCAGTCACAACATTCCCTCAAGCCAGAGCCTAATCCAGAGCAAAGCCCTAACTCTTCTCAATTCTTTGAAGATTGAGAGAGAGAGAGCGAGCTAAGGAAGCTGTAGAAGAAAAGTTTACAGCTAGAAGTTAGTTAATGAGGTTTAACGAAAGAAGCCGTTTGATAACATAGAAGTGCAAGGTTAGGCAGCAAGTGCTGATGTGGAAGCTGCAGCAAGTTATCTAGAAGATCTAGCTACAATAATTAAAAAGTGCCTTTAACTTAAATTTAAATTTTAAAACTGGCTATACTAAAGAACAGATTTTCAATGTAGGTAAAATAGCTTTATATTGGAAGAAGATGCCATCTAGGACTTTCTTTTTTTTAATGTTTATTTTTGAAAGAGACAGAGAGCAAGCGGGGAGGGGCAGAGAGAGAGGGAGACACAGAATCTGAAGCAGGCTCCAAGCTCTGAGCTGTTAGCACAGAGCCTGATGTGGGGCTCAAACTAATGAACTATGAGATCATGACCTGAGCTGAAGTCAGACGCTTAACCAACTGAGCCACCCAGGTGGCCCACCATGTAGGACTTCCATAGCTAGAGAGTATTATATGCTACAGAGAAATCCTTTGTAAAAAGATGCATCAATCAATGTAGCAAACTTCATTGTTATCTTATTTTAAGAAATTGCCATAGCCACCTTCATCCTTCAGCAACTATCACCCTGATGAGTCAGCAATCATCAACATCAAGGTAAGACCCTCCATCAACAAAAAGATTATAACTTGCTGAAAGCTCAGATGATGGTTAGCATATTTTAGCAATAGAGTATTTTATAAGTAAGACATATACATTGCTTTTTATTTTTATTTTATTTTTATTTTTTATTTTTTTAGAATTTTTTTTATACATTGCTTTTTATTTTTTTTTTTAATTTTTTTTTTTAATTTATTTCTAGGAGAGAGAGAGAGAGAGACAGCGTGAGCAGGGGAGGGTCAGAGAGAGAGGGAGTCACAGACTGAAACAGGCTCCAGGCTCTGAGCTGGCAGTCAGCACAGAGCCCGACGCGGGGCTCGAACCCACAAACCGTGAGATCATGACCCAAGCGAAAGTCAGACGCTTAACCGACTAAGCCACCCAGGCGCCCCTATACATTGCTTTTTAAAGACATAAAGCTGTCGTCGCATGTAATAGACTGTAATATAGTGTAAATGTAACTTTTATATGAACTGAGAAATCAAAAAATTTATTTGACTTACAATATTTGCTTTACTGAAACCAAACCCACAATATCTCCAAGGTATCCCTGTATGAATATAGGTAGTGGTAGATGTCTACATAGAGACAGAGATAGAGATAGGACAGAAACAGAGGCAGAGATGGAGATTTATTATGATAAATTGGCTAACGCAATTATGAAGGCTGAGAAATCCCACAATCTGCTCTCTGCAAACTGGAGACCAGGCAAGCTGGTAGTGTAATTCAGTTAGTCCAAGGGCCTGAGAATCATGGGAGACAATAGTTAAAATCCCAATCTGAAGGCTAGAGATTGATGAGATGACCCAACTCCACCAGGCAGGCAGGTTTAAAACAGGCAAAAAAAAAAAAAAAAAAAAAAGGCAAATTCCTGTGTTTTCTGCCTTTTGTCCCATTCAGGCCCTCAACAGATTGGATGATGCCCAGTCACACTGGGGAAAGCAGTTTACTGAGTTTGCTGATTCAAATACTAATCCAGTAACACTCTCAAAAACACACCCAGAAATAATCTTTAATCTGGGCACCCTGTGGCCAGTCAAATTGACACATAAAATTAGTCATCACAATGCTTGAGGTCCTTGAAGGGAGAAGGCCTTTGCTCACCATTATAGTCCCAGTATCTAAAACAGTAAACAGGTGATCAGATTAGCTGAATGTGTTAATGAAATTGAGTACACCCAGTTACATGTAATCCAGTTTCTATTAGAATTTTTTTCTCCATTAGTCTAACAAATTGTGTAGTATTGGAAATTTCCTAAAAGACCACATTTTCTTCTAGGGATTTTATAGTCTGCATCAATGATCTCCACACCATAGCCTGGCAAAAGTTGCAGTGATTGGATCCATAAATTTTCACCTACCTACACTTCTGTATTTTTTTCCAATTTTGCTATGCTTTTCTAGTATAGGAGATCACAGCTAATAATCATGATTTGGTGAGAAAGAAGAAAGAAGAAAGAAAGCTTTATTTTTAAAAAGTGGTCTTAAGGAGAACAATTAAAGACATAGCTATCACCAAATTAGCCCCTACAGTTCTGGCATTCCTACAATGAGGACATTCTTGAACTCAGTGCCTGGAAGGGAGTACTTTTTGTAAAACCCTCCTTTGGAACTTAGAATTTAGATTTTCAACAATTGGCATTAAATGATTAAAATTTATTTTGAAAATATACCTTTATAACAATTGGCAGCAAATAATTAAAATGTATTTTGAAAATATAACTTCACTCTTCTAACTGATTCAATATGCAATGACTATTGAAAGAATATATATTTATGAATTTGTGAAGAAGCAAAATTTAGCTGAATAAATTTGAAGATCTAATTGGGTTTATTCAGCAATTCATGAATCAAGCAGCATGCCATCTAGAGAGAGAAAAAAGAGCTTCATGGAGCTGTACAAAATGGAAGTTTTTTATAGGCAGATGAAGGCAGAAAAAAGAATTTTCTAACCAAGAGTGGATCATTTCAGGCAAGGTCAACTTTCTTTGAAGGAAGGGCAGGGGGTCTATCAAGAAGATTACCTCACTAGTGCCGATAAGTAATACCAGATTGACTGGTTAAAGGTCACATTTCTGGGAGAAGCTGAAACTACAATTAGATTAGATATAAATGCTTGGTTTGCTGATGTGGGACTTAGCACAAGTGACTCCATTTTGAACCTATAGTCTCTTTTTTTCTTTAGCAAATTCCTCCTATATGCCAAGAACTGCTCTAGGCATTGAGGATATAATGGTGAAGAAACAAGCCAAGTTTTATTTGTATGAAAAAAATGCAAATATATACAAATGTAAACATGTACAAAGTGACTCCTATCTATCCATCATCCATCTTTAAAAAAATATCAACTCATAGTTGACTTTCTTTCATTACTAACCTACTTCTCTAACCCTCCCCCTATATTATTTTGAGGCAAATCCAAGGTGTCATATTATTTCATCCATAAATATATTGGCATCTATCTCTAAAACAGAAGTACTCTTTAAGCATAATTATAACCTATCTAAACACAACAAATTCGGGACCTCTGGATGCCTCAGTCGGTTAAGCATCCAACTTCAGCTCAGGTCATGACCTCACAGTTCATGGGTTTGAGCCTTGTGTCGGGCTCTGTGTGACAGCTCAGAGCCTGGAGCCTGCTTTGGATCCTGTATCTCCTTCTCTTTCTCCTCCTTCTCTACTCTTACTCTGTCTCTCTCAAAAATAAACTTTTTTTATTTTTTTAAAGAAAAAAGGCTACTGCAGTAGTCCAGGGGATTGCTGATGATGAGGTAGTGATGAACTTGGGTGGTAGCAGTGGAGATAGTAAGAAGTTATTTATTTCTAGATAAGAGTAAATCTACAGCTAACAGAATTGGCTGACAAGACAAAAAATGTAGGGCATGTGAGAGAAACCCAAGTGAAAGTTGACTTCAGGATATTTGGCCTGGCCAAATAGTGCCATTTCCTAAAGTGGGGAATACTGGAAGAAGAGCAGGTTTGGAGGGGCATGCAGGCACTAGACATACTAAGTTTGAGATGCCTATTAAACATCCAAACAGAGGTATCAATTCGATGGCTAGCTTTAGAGTCTATGAGTGAAATGAGGGCTAGATCTAAACATTGAGAAATTTCAGTGTATAGATGTTTCTGAAAGTCATAGGGATCACCCAGTTAGGGATAGAGATTACCAGTTAGTTAGAGAGATCACCCAGTTAGGGAGGATAGAGAAGAGGAGAGGTTAGGAAGAAAAAAATCCAGCTGGGGTGCCTCGGTTAAGCATCAGTTAAGCATCCGACTCTTGATTTCAGTTCAGGTCATGATCTTATGGTTCGTGAGATTGAGCCCTGTGTCAGGCTCCCCACTGATAGCACGGAGCCTGCTTGGTATTCTCTTTCTCCCTCTCTCTCTCTCTACCCCTCTCCCTCACTCATTCTTGTGTGCACTCTCTCAAGAAAAAAAAAATCTAGTCAAGGAGCCTGAGAAGAGGCCAGTAAGGAAGGGGAAAGCCAGAAGGGGGGAGCCATGCTTCCATGAGATCAGTAAGATGAAGAGTTAGAAATGGTCACAAGATTGGATTCTGTGGTGGCTCTTGGTGAGCTTGACAAGAATGGATTCAGTGGAGTGATGGGGATGAAAGCTTAAATGTAGTGGATTCAAGCATAAATGGAGGTGAAGAAGTAAAAACAAGGGATCAAAGAAGTTGGGTGAGAGCTGAAAAGGAATGTAGAGTCAAGGGAACTTGTTAGGGTTGGAGTTGTATTTGTTTTTGTTTTTTTATGGAAGTCATTATAGCACATTTGTATACTGATAGGAATAATCCCCTAGAGTGTGAAAAACTGATGATGCAGGAGAGATAGGAATAACTGCAGGAGCAAAGTCCCTGGGTAGGTGAACTAGGTCAGGGAAGCTGGTGTACAAGTGAGGGAGATAGGTAGGAGTAAGCATAGCACATCCATTTCTATGGGAGAGAAGGCAGAGTATGTGGGTGCAGCTTCTGGCAGATTGACAGAGTGGTTGGAGGGTGTGGAAGTTCTCTTCTGCCATTCTGTTTTCTCCATGAAATAATAGGCAAGGGCATCAACCAAAAGTGTGGGTTTGGGGGATGGTATTTGCAGAGAGGAGAATGAAAGTGAGTGGAAGAGTCAGTTGACCACAGATAGTGGTAGGAATGCCAGGCAGTGTTGGGGGCCTCCTTGGGATCTGTGTTCCAAATGAAATCATCTTCAAAGTCAAACCTTTAATTGTTCTTTTTTCCTCCGTTGACAGTTCAGCTCCTCTCCAAGCACTGAGGACTTGACTGCATCTTACTTCAATTAATCCACACATCAGTCCATCAGCTATTATTTATTTATTATGTATTAATATACATTACCATTTATTCATTCATTCATTCCATCATATTTATTGAGTTCTAGGCACCATTTTAGGTACTGGGGTTACAGAAGTGAACAAAACAAATCTCTAATTTCAGGAAACTTATTTTCCATATCCTAAAAAATATGAGGCTTCATCTTTGGTAAACATAAATCCTCAGTGAAAACCAATTAGAAGCTGGAAGTTTCCACATTTAAGTACTCAGACAGAACTTGATTTGCCTAAAGGCTTAGAAAGAATACCAAGGCCCTGAGACAGATTGGGCCCAGCAAAGGAGTTAAGGACATGTAGCTGCCTCAGGGAATGCACCTTTCTTTCTTTCCCACTAGTGCTGGGCTAGCTCCCTGGAATCTAGCCAAGTGCAGCAGACAGAAGAGTAATCTGCTGGAATTTTTGTCTTTATTGTCAGAGCAAGGATTCATCATTATCTCCAGAAAAGCATAAACTCATTGACCATCATAACAAAACAGGATCTGCCCCATCCAAATTCTCAGGACTTCATAAACCCTAGAAAATACAACTTCCTTTGAACTCAGAAATATGTCCAAAAGGCAAATAGAGCATACACTAAAAAGGGCTGATTAAAAAACTACATCTTCTCATTTTATCTTCCTTTCTTTCTGACATGTTTTGGATTTTTCTTTTTATTCCTTTCCTCTTTGCTCACTAATTTTCATCCGCTCTCTATTTTTAATGAAATAAAGGGTTCTAGAACCCTCAGAAAGCCACTGTTTGATCATAGGCAGTGATCACTGTGACTTTAGGAAGAAAGCTGGCTTTCATTGAAGCCAGGGTTTCCTCTGACTCTAGGCATATAGGTGCAGGAAGAAGAGTGGAGTACGAGTGTGGACTATGAGTTTCCTCCAGGAAGAGATTTGGGTTCTCTCTTTGTGATCTCAGAGTTCACAGCTTTGTTATAATGAACAAATAAAGTGCATGTCTATTGGGTCCAGAAAAAAAAAAGAGAGAGAGAATGGAGTAAATGAGTTTTGTGCTTTATTCCTCTGCATTAACAGATACTTCTTGGGGCACCTGGGTAGCTTAGTCAGTTAAGTGCCTGACTTCAGCTCAAGTCATTATCTCATGGTCCATGGGTTTGAGCCCCGCATCAGGCTCTGTGCTGACAGCTCAGAGCCTGGAACCTGCTTAGGATCTGTGTCTCCCTCTCTCTCTCCCCCTCCCTTGCTTGTGCCCTGTTTCACTCTCTCTCTCAAAAATAAATAAACATTAAAAAAAAAAAAAACCAGATACTTCTTAGCTGTTGTTTTAAAAGAGAATATGACAATGGAACTTTTTGTTCACCAGATACAAGTAGCATGTTCCCATGCCATATCTTCCTTTGTGCAGTAGGTGTCAGCCTCATACAGCCTTTCTCTTGCTAAGCTCTGGTTCATAAGAAAATGACCCTCTTACCCACTCTTTCCCAGGTTAAAAGGATCACTTTCTTCCTATCCTAAGCACGCAAATCAACAATAAATAGTCACCTGGATACTGGAAACGGAGTTGTGCTAATGCAGTTGGAAAGTGGCCAAACTGAGGACTGTGTGAAGGAGGTGACAAATATTGAGGGGAGGGCACAAGTCCTGTGGGTCTCATGTTCTGAACAGATGTTAAGTGTTAACATCAAAGGGGCTCTTTAAAAGGCACAGTTATGGGGTATCTGGGTGACTCAGTTGGTTAAGTGTCCGACTTTGCTCAGGTTGTGATCTCACGGTTTGTGGGTTCGAGCCCTGCATTGGGCTATGTGCTGACAGCTAGCTCAGAGCCTGGAGCCTGCTTCGGATGCTTTGTCCCTCTCTCTCTCTAACCCTCCCCTGCTCATGCTGCCTCTCTCTCTCTCTCTCTCTCAGAAATAAATAAAACATTTTTAAAAAATTAAATAAATAAAAGGCACAGTTATGACACCAACTTAAGAAGATGTAGACATTGCCCTGATCAAAGTCTTCAAGTAGCTATAGTGTCCTGAGAAAAGCTCTCCATGTGTAAACTATTGACATCCCACTTGCCCAGAAGTAGATTGTCTCGTCTTTGACCTCAGGTAAGACACTTCTCTGAGCCTTAGCTTCCTAATCTTTCTAAGAAGAAAAAGTAACTGCCTTCTCTATCCAAAGTATTTAATAAGGAGGAGGAAAAAAAAACAGATATTGTGCATAAAACACTTTGTAGACTGTAAACCACTATTTAAATGTAGAAAGTAGAATAAAAGCTATAAAGGCAAATGTGGAATAGTTATGAATAAAAAATAATTCAGTGCTCAAAATTTAAGAAACCTCAGTTAATAATTTCTATAGATTTTTTTCATCATATTACACCAAGATTTTTTTACTCTCTTGTGTTCAATGTTAGTCATGTGGAATTTTGACACACTTAGGGTTTATTTCACAAAAAGATTCCAACCTGAAGAGAGCCATGTAATAGGAATAAATGGTTCTGTTAAAAGAGGGAAGAGTACTCAGTACTTTAGTGGCATGCTTAGTACCACTATATCCCAAGAATGTATTTGATCCCACAATTCTCCTTAACTCCTTTTTTAAAAAAAAGTTTTAAAGGTTTTTTTTTTTTTTTTTTTTGAGAGAGAGAGAGTGGGATGGGGGACAGAGAGAGAGGGAGAGAGAGAGTTCCAAGCAGGCTCTGCACTGTCAGTATAGAGCCCTACGTGGGGCTCAAAATCATGAAATCATGACCTGAGCCGAAATCAAGAGTCCGACACTTAACTGCCTGATCCACCCAGGCCTCCTACCCTCCTTAAGTTCTTTAATCATAAATTCAGCTGGCTAAAGCCTGCCATTTTGTGGTCGGTTTGCACTGATTTTGGTAAGAGAACTCAAATTCATCACATTAATGTTTTATCTCATATTAAATCCACACATTTAAATTAGAAATATAAATGTAATTGAAAGAACTTGTTTTTGGGAAGGAGAAAGATTATTTGTTTTATACCTTAATGTTGAAATTTGGGCAGAAGTCTTCAAATCATATTGTTTAAAAATGAATCTATCAAATATTTCCTCAATGCTTTGTCCTTCAGGAAAGGCCAAACTCAAAATTGCCATGACTCATGCCCTCCTGTGGAGTTTTGTGCTACATATTCCTTACTTCTCTGTTCTTTTTATTGAAAATTCTATTTATTTATTCATTCATTCATTCATTCATTCATTTTGCTGAGGCTTTCAATTTTTTTGCTGTATCTTGAGCTGGCAGAAGGAGAAGAGATTGAACTCCGAACCTTTGAAACTTCTTACTTGCTGAGTAGTTCCAGTGAAAATAATGTGGATTGGACTTTATCTTATTTGGAAAGTCTTTGCCACAATAGTTCAACCATCCCTATTATAAGGAATTAAGTATTTATTTTCCTTAAAATGCAGAGTCTTTTGGAACATTTTCCAAAAACTGAAGCCAAATTTCTGTACTTAGCAGTCAGCTTGGGGACCTTTATTTTTGAGACTCACTTTATTTTTTTTTTTAAATGTTTTATTTATTTCTAGGAGAGAGAGAGACAGCGTGAGCAGGGGAGAGTCAGAGAGAGAGGGAGTCACAGACTGAAACAGGCTCCAGGCTCTGAGCTGGCAGTCAGCACAGAGCCCGACGCGGGGCTCAAACCCACGAGATCATGACCTAAGCGAAAGTCGGACGCTTAACCGACTAAGCCACCCAGGCGCCCCGAGACTCACTTTAAAATCAAGTACTTTTACATAATATATTTAATATAGATTTGAAATAATTTTATTTTCGATTTATCGTGTGGTCTGCTATATTTCTTCTTGCTGTTTTTTCAAAGTACTTTACAATTATAAATAGATATCATTGCCCTCACCATAAAGCAGCAGTTCCTGGGTGAAATTCTTCATGGAAGCCAAGACACAGTATCAATATGATATGTTGGTCATTTCTTAACATCACCAATCTGTTTTATGATCAGAAAGGTCCAGATAGCTCTCCACTCCTTCCCTGGGCTGTCTTTCAAATGGATGCAAAAAAATACTAGAAGCTGTGAAAGGCTCCACCCTACTAGATTTTGTGTCATTCTTTTCTGGGTCCAGAGTGGAAGTAATTTTCATCCTGCCTTAGCTAACACTGAATAGAGCTGTGAACAGTAAGGCCACCACCTCTTCCTGGTGATTCTATTTCACCTATGCTCTTTACAGCTCACAATTCTACTAAACGAGCCTCTTTTCCATTATTTTTATTTCTTTCCATTCCCCTTCCCCAGCCATGCATTTCCTTCTACTTTCAGAAACTTAAGACAAGGTCCCTACAACCTTCTCTCCTGTATCCTCAAATGATCCAGACATAAATATTTTAGCACAGTCACCAGTGTATTTCTGAGGAAGTGTCTGCACAACCGGTCCCTTATTTATAAAGCTCACAAATGCTGTATGACCTGTAACGCTATACCAGCTAATGAACTCTCCCAGAACAGTTGACATGGAAGGATTTTACTTCCACTTCTCACAGGGAGAAAGATGGAGAATGAGAGACGATTACAAAGCAGAATATTTTAATCCATCTTCTCGGTGATCTTTGGGGGCTGTGTGCTAATATTTAAATTGAAAAGGAGGGAGGAGACGGACTGAGGATGGAGAGAAACGAGGAGGTGGGGGCGGAGCTAGCTCAGCCTATAAAACACCATGCTAAAAGGGAAGCACATTCGTGTGTGCCCGGGGCACTCTCCCGTAACCTAGAGAGATGGGGCAGTCTGTGCCGTGAGGACAGAGCTTGGAAGAAAGAAAACAAGGACGAGAAAACAAACGAGACATAAGAGGACATCTGGAGAAAGCGGAAGGCAGAAGACAGGGAGGGGAAAACAAACCCACAGCAGGTGGAAACAAGATCTAGAGCAAACCGGTCTGGTCCACAGTTGTTTTTCTGGAAGAGAAGAAAGTACTGAAGGATTGCTTTTTTTCCTTTCAGTCAACGAAAACTCTTATCTTCATCGTAAAAGAAAAGGCTAAGGGAGGTAAAGACAATCTTTGTTTTCTTAGGGGCACAGCTGAATGAAACCCAGACTAGGTCTTTGAAGCGTCTAAAATAAGCCAGTGCCTGGTACACATTGCAGAACCATTCTGGTCTCTGAAGATCTACATCCTCTTCAGGAAAATTCCAGCCGGAGTAGCTGGTACGGTTCTATTTTTATATTTTAATATCTATGCCTCTTTCCCCCCACTTTTAACAACCCTTTCCTTGTTTGTAAGCACGAGTGACAAGAAAGTGTCAATATGGAATAGGAAGATTTGCAGTTTTTTCTTTTATCTGCTTGAGTCTTTTTTAAGAGGGTAGGGGTGGTCCTTATTTCGGAAAAGGACATTTCAATTTGAAAGACAGTCTCTTAAAATATATTTGCACCCACACGTATTTAGAAAGAGAGATACCTGTCGGAGGTTGAAATCCAATGGGAAAGATGGAAAAAGGAGCCAGGCACCGAAACAACACTGAAAAGAACCACCCTGGTGGGAGCAAGTCGGACACCAGCCCTGAGTCTGGTTCTGGAGGGGGTGGAGTAGCCCTGAAGAAAGAGATTGGATTGGTCAGTGCTTGTGGTATCATTGTAGGTGAGTCCAATTTCATTTCCCATCCACCACTCCTCCCCTTCTCTGGTGGTCGTCCTCTTATGGAACCTATGCCCCCTTTAAAGTGCTATTTTTGCTTCCTACTCCCTTAGAAAAGGATTGTCATTCACCTGTGCCGTAACCAATCCCTGGTGGTCAAGTTTGCAGGTCTAGGAAGCTGTGTATGTCTTATATCTCTTCCTTCAAAGCAGGCTGAGCAGTTCTTTCCAGTGTTCATAGAATGGAGCAAATAGGGTTCACACACCTAGCTGATGGGGTCAGCATTGCCTGGGAGCTTGTTGGAAATACAAGTTTCCTGTCTCCACACTTTTTTTTTTTTTTTTTAATTTTATTTCTAGGAGAGAGAGAGAGAGAGAGACAGCGTGAGCAGGGGAGTGTCAGAGAGAGAGGGAGTCACAGACTGAAACAGGCTCCAGGCTCTGAGCTGGCTGTCAGCACAGAGCCCGATGCGGGGCTTGAACCCACGAACCGCGAGATCATGACCTAAGCGAAAGTTGGACGCTTAACCGATTAAGCCACCCAGGCGCCCCAGGGCTCCAGTAGTTTTTTGAGGTCTCATGACTTTGTTGGCTCTCTGTATTTTAAATTATTAGCACTGATGTGTAGCTACTCGTATGCTTTGGAAATACTTTTTAAAACCACGCTGATTACAAATGGAAGNACAGAGCCCGACGCGGGGCTCGAACCCACGAACTGCGAGATCATGACCTAAGCGAAAGTCGGACGCTTAACCGACTAAGCCACCCAGGCGCCCCTTCCTGTCTCCACACTTGAAGGTTGTGATTCAGTTGGCTTAAGGTGGGGTTAGGGAACCTGAATTTTTAACAGGCTTTCATGCAGCCATCTCTTTAGTAGGTTGGGGACTGTCTTTAAGCCATATTTAGTAGATGCTTTGTTGTTTTGTGTCCTATGAAACTGTGGGCCTAGAGGATGTGTAATAAAAAGAGCTACAACAGCAGTAATAATGCCTTGCCTTAAATAGCTTTTTTTCATCTTATGCAGCACTTTCTCTTTTTAAAGTAGATGTGACAGGGCTGTTATTACCATTTCACAGATGAGGAAATAAATTATGGAGAAAAGGAGAGACAGATTGCGCCTCTCTGTAAATATAGAGTTTGCAGTTTCTCTAGTTGCCTATGAGTCCGCCCATCTCCTAACATTCATGGAAGACCCTATGAGGCTCTCAAAAGAAAATAGGAGTAACTAGAATGATCAGAATGTGGAGTAAAGCAGGAACCAGTGGGTAAAATGGGTCCCAGCTGGAAGACTTTGAAGCTGGGGGGACAAAGTGTCCCTGAGAGTGCAGACATAGGCTACTCCAATCCTCGAACCACACACTACTGGGCAGAAGGTCCCAAATACGGTTCAATCTCTAAACAATACATCTTCCTCTTTCCAGAAAGGCCCTGGAGCTGGATGGGCAATGGCTTATTACTTGAGAGAGTGACCATTTCTTCTGCTGTTTTTGGTAGAGGGCTTAAAAGACTCTTCCCAGAGAATAGGGTAAGAGATAGTCAGGCCAGATATGTTTGTGTCATCTCTTCAAAGTTCCTTTTGAAGGCTTATCGTGTCCTATTGCCCATGAATCAGTGTTTCTGGATGAGCCCGTGTTACATGCAGTAGCACAGAGGCATTTTGGCACCCAAGCAATAGTGACATTGGAGAACCCCTTTGAAATCAAATAAAATCAGTACAGTATTCAGATAATCCTCTTCACCTCTACACCCAGACTTTGGTGATCATGTTATCTCTCCACTCTGTTTTCAAAATGGAATCTCATTTTATCTAATTCTCTGACTTTGGGAGGTTTTCCAGACATCTACAGTTAAAAGAAAGGTAATGTTATTTTAGAAAATTACAATCATGATCTGAATCTCTCATTACCTTTTCTTTGCTTCTCCTTTATCTCAATTGCTCAAAAAATGAGATCAGCAAAGTACTCGATATGTATAGCACATGCCAACTTATGGTCTATAAATAGCCCAGAGCCTGTTACCTCTTTCACCAGTTTGACTGATAGGATTAAGCATTTTCCTCCTCTTATTCATATGCAGATGTTACACCCTCTTGCACACAAGCACAATCAAACCTCCTTCCTGCTTCAGCCTTGCTTACCCACCCCTGTATATGTGGAGGTATTCAAAAGTGGGGGATATTTTCCCATACAATGAGGTAGTTCTTGTCTCTTTCTTCAACAGGTTTCTAAATGTTGAAGAAATACAGTCTTAGTTGGATAAATGTTACTACTGATTTGCCCAAAACCTCATAGATTGAGCTTCAGTGTGAGAATAGTCCCAAGATTCCCATTGACATTACAGTGACAAGAATAGTAATTCTGTGGTGAAGAGAGATCCCAAATAGGTGATTTCAGAGAAATCAGGATATTTTTCCAAAGTGTGAGAATCTTTGAAGAGTTAATAGGCACTATTTTACCTCCATTTAAGCTAGAGTGAGACACAGATTTTCTCTTTAGGGTGATATGGGAGCAAAATTTTTTCTGCTTTTGTCAGAGGAGGATCATCTGCTTCCAGGAAAAAAAAATTCTTCTTGCTTCCCCTCCTTCATGGCTGTTGAATGGCAGATATGCTGAGCAGAAGTCCTGTCCTCTTCTAGAAGGGTTTCTGAGTGGATGACAGGGATTCAAGGTTTTTCAAGACCAAATGCAAAAATAGAAATGACATTTTCCATGCAGAATTCAGTGATCTGGTGTTCAACATCAACACTGTGGAAGAAAGAAAACTGGAAGGCAAAAAGAGAACAGAAATTTCCTAAGTGGGTCAGGTGATACAGTATAGGAAAGTAGCATTTGCCCCAAATCTATCTCTCATACCCAATTAAAGGGATAAGTTAAACTAGATGTTTCATACAAGCTCATAAAATTTCATTAACAAGCATCATTGATGATATAAAGTAGGAATGATAGAATGGTAGGTGTTACAGGAATGTAGAATGAACTAATAGAAACCCATGCCCTAGAGTTACTTATAATCTGACTGGGGAAATGACATTCATTTATATTAAACAAATAATATTAAAATTTAATGATATAGTTGAGTTGTATAAGAGCTGAATAAGGGCAAAATTAGGTGAATAGTAGGAAGCACAAGGAGAGAAGTCTCACTCAGCACTAGACTAAAAAATATCTTGAAGGGTGTTGAAGATGGTATAGAGAAGAGGATTCTGGGAGATTTAATAGGTAAAAGTTAAACAACAAAACTGTTATTCCCTTGAGGGAAAAAAAAGAATCTTCTACATCTCTGAATCTTTAGTGCATAGCCCAACATGGAACAATAACTCAAATGATTGTTGGACTTAATTGGCTATTGGTCAAAAGTCTGAATATAGTAATAATAACAAGTGTTTATCTGAAGGACTGTTGGGAACCTGGCTTGAAAATCTTTAAGCAAGGAATGATTTCATCAACATAGACAATTAGGTTAGCCATTAAAAAAAAAAAAAAAGTTTTTAAGTAAGCTCTACTCTCAATGGGGCTTCAACTCACAAACCTGATATTAAGAATCACATGCTCCACTGGCTGAGCCAGCCAGGTGCCCCAGGCCATTTTAATTTTTAATATCACCTTTACCTTAATCTAACCAGACTATTGCTCTCCATGTACTTGGCTAATGAAATCTGTTGACAATAGATGAATGTATATTTCACTATGAATGCATAGTTCCCCCCAAATCTAAAGAGAGTGTGACAAAAAAGTGTGACAGAGCAACAAAATTCATCTAATGATAACAAAAGCACTGTTAAGAGCTTTCGTTATTTTTTTTAAAGACTTTAATTTTTAAGCTGTATCTCCATCCAATGTGGGGCTCAAACCTATAACCTCAAAATCAAGAGTTGCACGTTCCACTGATGGAACCCCCAAAAGCTATCATTATTAAGCACTTAATGCCAGAAACTTGTGCAGTTACCCAACATCATTATCCTATTTACCTTGACAATACCTGGCCTGGTAGACACTTATCTCTTTCTCCAGATAAGGAAATAGAGACTCAGATGGATAAACAAACTGTTGAAGATCACATAGCTAAAAAGTATTGAAGGCAAAGTTTGTCCAAATCCTGAATTGAACTTTTAAGCATTATTCTCTACTATTTCTGCTTTTATGTTCTAAAGGAAAGTTTTCCTTTAGATTGTGGGAGAGGTCCTTATTTGTTTATATATATATTTTTGGGTTTTTTTTTCTTTTTCTCTTTCTTGAGAACATGCAAACATGGAGGAGGGGCAGATGGAAAGAAAGAGAATCTTAAACAGGCTCCACACCCTGCATAAAACTTGCCCTGGGGCTTGATCTCACAACCATGAGGTAATGACTTGAGCTGAAATCAAGAGTCAGATGCTCCATGAACTGAGCCACCCAGGCACCTCTGAGATATTTTTATAAATAGTATTTATTGGGGTGCCTGGCTAGCCCAGTTGGTGGAGCATGCAACTCTTGGATCTTGGATCACGGGTTCGAACCCCACATTGGGTGTAGAAATTACTTAAAAATAAAATCTTTAAAAGAGTAAAACTAAAAGAGTAGTATTTATTGAGTTTTTACTAAATGCCCACAGTTCCTGTGCTATGAACTTCTTATGTATATTACCTTATTTAATCATGACCACAATCTCATGGAAGTAGATATCATAACTGTCTATATTTTTTATTAAAAAATTTTTTAATGTTTATTTATTTTTGAGAGAAAGATAGACAGAGTCAAGTGGGGGAGGGGCAGAGAGAGATGCAGAATCTGAAGCAGGCTCCAGGCTCTGAGCTGTCAGCACAGAGCCCCATGTGGGGCTCAGCCCATTAACCATGAGATCATGACCTGAGCCGAAGTCGGATGTTTAACTGACTGAGCCACCCAGACGCCCCTCTATTTTTAAACATGGGGAATTGAGTCACAGAGCTGCTAGATAATTTGCCAGGGGTCACACAACTGATTAATGAGATGGTCTGACTGCAGAGCCAAAGCTTTTAGCTATTCCTTATTTCTAATCAGTAACAGAGAGAGAAAGGAATAAGTCTACTGTGTATTTTTAGTGTGGGAGTGGGCCATAGGGAGGACGATAACTATGACATAAGAGCATCAGAACCAGGAATGACCATGGATGTCTGGTACTGAAAAGGTTGGGGGAAAACTTTTTTTTTTAAGGCCATTTGTCAACAAAAAAGTGTGGATACCTGTATAACCATCTCAAAATGGCACTGGGCTGGTTTGGAAAATTTTCAAGTCCAAAAGATTTTCAGACCCATGAGTTTTACACTTTAGAAAGTTTTACATTTTTAATCTCTAATATGATGTATTAACTTTCTAATTCCCAAAATGTCTTTTGGGTGTTAACTAGAGGGTTTGAGTGTAGAAATTTCTTATTTAGTTTGTACTTTAATTAAAAAACAAACAAACATGAAGGGATTAAAATTTGGTTCATTCAGGATGCAAACATTATTAAAACTCATTGTTCTCAGAGGAAACTCTGAGACAGAAGCCAAGTAGGAGGCTTGTCAAAACAAACACATCTTGGTTAATAGAGAAAGGCTATACCCGGCAGTGTAATCATAATAGTAAGTAGCTACCATTTACTGAGCACTACTATGCACTGATAGTAGTACCTGATCAGTGCTTTATGAACATACTCTTCTAATACCATTTAATTAGTACAGTTATAAAAAGGAAGGGTTTGAATGAATAAGTAGGCAATGACAGAGCCAAGATTCCCACCAGGTCATTGAACTCTGAAGCTATTCGCTTAACCAAAGCTCTCCACAGCATGTAGTATGGGGCAGCTGGGGACACGGATTCTGTTGCATGCTTCCTGCCTCCAAGAACCATGGAACTCAAGGAACAATTTGGTCGAGGCTGCTACTGGCAGGGCTACATTATGTTCTCCCAAAGAGCAGAGCTATGAAGATTGAGTGGCTAGCAGGAGACTCTTGGGATTGGGAGAAGAAAATAGGAACCCAGCAGGTAAAAAAGTGTGTCCAAAAAACAGAACCAAATGGCTCATCTTATTTAGAAAAGTAACAACAACAAAAATACCCTGTACCCAGATCAAATGACCTTTTGGGACAGGCTGGTACCATATATATAGCTTTTCTGAATTAAACTGGCTTATTAAAGTGGAGGTATGGGGCATACAGATTCGGGTTTCTCAAGTTGCCTGGCTACCAGGGTTTTTTGCTTCCCTCTGAGGGTTAATCCAGCATCACAGCTGCCTATAAAGAAATACCTCAGGAGTTTCTGTTGTTGCTCTTGTTTTGTTGTTAATGCTTGGGAGTGATAAGAGGGGTGTCAAAAGGAGCAGGCATGAGCAAATAATTCCAAGAATATATTCTGAACCCCAAAAACAACAACCATGCAGAAGCCCAGGGAACTAGGAATTGTTCCCTTGCAATCTTTAACTCTCGGCTGAGCATATAGAGCAAGAAAGACTATACCTTGCTCTCCTCCCAGAACATGCCTACAGAGGAGACCCCCTGAGTCCCTTCTCCCTGGAGATCTAGAAATGACAAACTGCAGGCTGCTCCTAGGGACAGAGGTGGGAGATGCTGGTTACTGTAGGATTACATTCAACACTTATTGGACATATTATATGCTAGATCCTGTGCTGAGCACTGGTCAATTTTATTTCTAAGAAGCAAAATTATCCTTCAGGTTTATTTTAAGCTATTGTATTTATAGAATGAATGAAGTTTGAGCTGAGAAGCTTTATTGATTACATATCATCCCTCATTCTTTGTCACAGTCACAAGTATTCCCATTGGTTTGCTCCCTGCCATAAATATCCTCAGCATTAGCACTGACGTCACTTCTGGAGAGAGGGTTTCACAATGTGCCGGAAGATATTCCAGGCACCCTCACACTGCTCTTCATGTGTGAAGGTGGATTATCCAGAGAGAGCACCCTTGCTCCAGAATTATCAGTGTACTTTTTTCATCTGTATATAGATTTTAAAGGTACCTGTCTGTATATCTATGAAATACATAAATGCTTTAGCTGCTTCTTTAGAGTACAATTCTGCATAGAGTATTTAGTAAGCAGCTAATACACTCAGATCAGGTTGCCTTAGAGATAAGGAGGCATTGTTAAGTAGGCTCTGATACTGGAGTAGAAGGCATATAATGAATTCGTCCATGATTTGTATCAGAGTGTTGTTGAAAGGGAAGAAGCATTGATGATGTAGCAGAGGAAGAAGGGCTTCGAAGAGAGTCTTAGGTTTGTAAACTGCTTGCCTATTTATAAGCTTCATAACGTGCAACAAGTTAATTATCAGTTTACTTACCTGTAGAACAGAAGTTTTTTGTAGGGTATTAAAATAAAGCTGGTATCCTATGATATATATTCAATAAATATTAGTTTCTTTCTTTCCTTGAGCTCCTCTTCCCCTCCCACCTCCAGTCCTCTGACACAGTCACTAATTCTTGTTCAGAACCTTAAGTTGGAAGGTGCCTGGGTGGCTCATTCAGTTGAACATCCAGCTCTCCAACTCTTGATTTCAGCTCAGATCATGATCCCAGGGTCATGGAATCAAGCCCTGAGTCAGGCTCTGCACTGAGCATGGAGCCGGCTTAGGATTCTCTCTCTCTCCCTCTCTCTCCACCCCGCCCCCACCCTTCCTTTGGCTCCTGCTTGCACATGTGCTGTCTTTCTCTCTCTCTAAAATAAAAAAAGAAAGAAAGAAATTTAGATAGGACTGATTAGGCAAAGAGAAGAACTGGCCAATTCAGTTCAAATCTGACCTGCTTATCAACCAGCCAATGCTTTCCCCTTCCTCCCTGCTGATTTGTGTCTTCTTACTCATCAGCATCCATCTTGTACTTCCCCTTTTCCAGGAAGCTTGTTGTGTGTGGCCCACACCAGTGACCTTTCCATCCTTGATATCTTGTCATATAGTGCAGTTGTTGTCAGCTAGCTCCATGTCCACTTACATGCCCTCACTTCATACAATTCATTGAGGGTAAAGACTGAGTCTTACTTATTTTCACATCCCTGAGTATGTGAAAATACTGGACATGGCTTAGTGCTTAGAAAGTATTTGTTGAATAATAGCATCCAGTTAAAAACAAATCATCTGTTGGAGATATTTCCCAATAATGTGAATATACTTAATGCTACTGAACTGTACACTTAAAAATGGTTAAGATGGTAAATATAATGTTATATGTTTTTGCTACAACAAAAGTTCTTTAGCTTAAAATTGAGTTATTCCCATGAACAGTAAATATTTGTGCTTGGCCTTAAAAAAAATCATCCAAGTTCCAATCTAAAAGGGACTTTAGGGATTAACCAGATAATGGCAATGAGGCTTGAAGTTAGAACAATGTTTCTCAATATCAGCACTGTTACCTTTTGGGCCAGATATTTTGTTGTTGTTGGAGGGCCATCACACGTATTGAATGATGGATGTTTAGCATCAGCCCTGGTCTCTACCAGTAGATGCCAGTAGCACCCCTTCCCCCAGTTGTAATAATCAAGAGTATCTCTAGTCATTGCCAACTGTTCCTTAGGGCTGGAGGAAGTGGTGCAAAATTGCCCTGGATGAGAACCACTGACATAGGAAAAACCTTTATCTGCTGGTGCCTTCTTCCCCAACAAGACAGAGAGATGCTGGAGGCTAGATGTGAATGTTAGTGGGTATATGTGAGGATGCAGCACTTGAAGCCCCTTAGGCTTTTCAGGGGCTGGTGGGTGGTGGTTGGCTCCGTCTTGCCATTAAAAATCCATGTGTGAACAAGTGCTTCTCAATTACCTTTTAAAGCAAGCATGTACAGAGTGGGTGCTCAATAAATACTTCTTGAGATGCAAGTACCTGCTGGCCGCCCACCTACAGCATCTAAAAATTATACCTAGACAAGCAGACAAATGACTCAGAGAATGCTTCATGGTCCTGGCTCTATAGCACTGTTTTGGAGCCAAGCCTCCAAAGCAAGCCCATTGGATTCTTCTAGAAATAGACTCTATTGCTACTGTTATAAATCCTAGCAATTCCTTATATTTGCTAGCATTTCACAGATTATAAAGTGCTCCCACAGATACATGACCTTCCCCCCCCCCCTTTTTCATATGTGACCTCCCTTGATTCCCATAACAACCCTGTGAGGTAGGCAGGGCAGGAGCAATTATTCCCATTCAGCAGGTAAAGGAAAGGGCTGTCAGAAAAATTCACAGCTTGTGAGTGGCAAAGCAAGGAATCAATGGCTCCAATTCTGAGCCTTCCACCCTTTTCATTTTCCAGTAAGGAATCCAGTAAGGTCTTGAAGCACCTTCCACATGTTTATTCTGCCAGAGATAGCAACTCTGCAGGGCATGTGTCAGAGTCTTGACCTGCTGTCACCCTGATGTAGCTATTTGTTTGATCCTGATGGGAAAGTGTATACAGGGCAGGAAACATGGTAAGCTTCCTGCTGTGAGGATCAAGGCCCCAACATACCCGACCCTGCTTGCACACTTCCCCCAGTTCTGAAAATCCTGAGATCTTCTCAGCCACTTTAAGGAAGAAGCATAAAGAAAGTTCAGCTGGATTTCTCTAAACATCGTAGAAATGGACAGAACCTCCAAGCCCTAGGAGGAGCTCTGATTAGACTCCAAGACTAGCATGAGCTATTAAGGAAGGCCAAAAAATTTTGGATTGGAATGTCTGTTGGGCCTTAGAAGTCTATAATTCCAGGCCCTAGGAAATTCTTTGATGCCTACAGCATTCTAGTATGGACATGCCTGGATGTGAGTAAGGCCTTAATAGGAGTCACATGAGTATTGGCCCACAAGTGGGGAAATCAAATTATATACAGCAAATGTGTATTTTCCTAATTCCAACATTTTTTTCTAGTGAAGACTTGCCCACTGATACAACTTGGCCCCTTTCTAATGGAGTGGTTTGCTTGACTTTTCTTTGACAGAAGAAGCCAAGCTGGGCCTCATTGTCCAGACATCCTAGGACCCATTTTTTACCAAAGGAGATCTTTATGATAAGGCGATTATATTACTAATTGGGGTGGATGAAAGGGAGGATTGAAACCTTGACTATACCAGATGAATGGGCATCTTATCCTTAAATGGTTTTATAGACAATGAGTCTAAGAGTAAAACAATGGAGAAAAACATCCCTATGATAATCAACTTTCTTCCGTCCTCTCATCAAGAAAGGTCCATAGTCAAGATAGAAAAGACCTTTCCCACCTCTCCTTTTTCAAAGCCACTCCAGAACAATCTCACTTGAACAGGGTCCAAGCGTAAAATCCCTCCAGTTAAAGTCTCTATTGTGCAATTTCTAGAGGAGAGGCTGTGTATAATAGTGGAGGAAACCCAGGCCAGGAGTCCAAGGACTTGGCCTCTAGTCCAGGCTTTGCTGCCTATGCAATATGTGACTTTGGCCAAGTCTCCTCACCTCTCTAAAACTCAGTCTTAGCAAAGGTAAATAGGAATGATAGTACTTGCCCTGTTCATCTGAGAAAGTGGTTCTGAGAATCAAATTAAGAAATGGATATGAAACTCTTTGTAAATCACTATCGAAGATGGTGCATTAGAAGGAAGGAATCAGGTCCGTGTTCTAATTCCTTAATAAGCATCTTCTCTTAATAAGCATTCCTTAATAAGTATCATCTTAGTAAAGCTGACTATTTCCTGGGAAAAACTTGAGGCTGTGTGACAGATTTAGGATCTAATCCAGTTACTACTAACCTACTCTGTGATTTAGACAAGTAACTACCTCTCTTGATCTCAGTTTCTTCATCCATAAAATAGGGACAGTAATACCTCTCTCATTTTTTTTCCCCATTTGAAAAATGGGACTAATAAAAAAAAAGAAAAATGGTTGCCCTATTTTCTTCCCCTATAAATTGGAGACAGTAATAATAGCCAGGCCACTCTCTTCAGCAGTGAAAGAAATGGCCTGTTTACTCATTTGCCCACAATACACAATTGACCTACTTTACAGGATTTGGAGGTTCCAAAGAAACATGTACATTAAATTGTTCTGTGGACATAAGTTCTAGATGGATGTCTGACATCATTAATTTAGTAACCATTTATGGAGTGTCTACTGTGTGACCCTTTAGAAGTGAGAGGAAGTAGTAAATAGTTGGCATTACTCTTGACTAAATGTAATGTGAATGTTCTTTCAACTCTAAAACACAGCTCTGTGTGACATTCCTTCCCCTGCAGAAGCTCCAGAGGCCACTAAGGTGGAGGAAATGTTATCTGATTCTGGTTTTCTAGGTAGCAGCTTCCTAGAATCAGAGAGACATTCCTCTTCTTCCTGTTCTCTAGCACTATGTTTTTGCTAACGTAATTCTTTTATTAGCTTTTATCTTCGTAATTTTAGTTTGGTCAAAATTAAGACTATAGGGCCAGGGGTAGAGTGCAGTTTTTATAAAATGAAGACTTTTGTCTCACTGTCAACCCATTATGACCCTCACCATCATCCCAGCAGCTCCACGGAATAAGAATGTTATCCAAGAATAAGGAAAGGCAGTTAAATAATCAGACTCGAAAAGGGCTGTTGGTGTTGCACATCCCATCTTCCAGCTGCTGCCTGCACCTGGAATTAGGAAGGGAGCACACACTCTGGAAATGCCAGAACAAAAGCTGGAGAACAGAAGTGCTTACTGATCCTCACTGCAATATTTGTTTTCCGAGAATCCTTGGTAGAACATTGACATTTCATTCCTGAGAAGACAGGATCTCTTTGATAACTAACGTTCACTCCCACTTCCTCCTTGTGACAGCCATTCCTGGCTCTGGGAAACACCTACCCATTCCTTCACCATCTCCCTTTCCAGCACCTTAAAGACCAAAGTCAAACCTTGTTTTTCTCTATACTGATTGTTTCTCTAACCCCTTGAACTATTTTATAACTCTAGCTATATTACTCTCTTCTTGGCTGGCTTTGAAATGCCTACAAATTACTTTTCTGATAAATTCCTGCTAGGCAAGGAGTTTACTATCACCTTTCAGCATTGTGAGCAGCCCCATCTCTTGTTCTTAGCTCCTGGCATTTGATGTCTTCCAGAGGAAAGCAGCACATTACATTTGGCAAGTTAAGTAAGTCACTTGCTAGGGTAACTGTGTCCTGAGTCTTGGTACACTACCAGGAGGTCTTTTAGTCTCCTCTAGCCTAACCTTCATGCAAAGCACATATGGAGGGTGGAGGAGACAGGGAGGCTGAACAATGTCCTTTTATTCCTATTACATAGGACTTTAAGTAAACATACAAGAAAAGGAACAGTCTTTAAGAACTAATGGGGTCCAGGGGCACCTGGGTGGCTCAGTGGGTTAAGCGTCCAACTTCGGCTCGGGTCATGATCTCCCGTTTGTGAGTTCGAGCCCTGTGTTGGGCTCTGAGCTGGCTGGAGCCTGTTTCTGATTCTGTGTCTCCCTCTCTCTCTGACCCTCCCCTGCTCACTCTCTCTCTCTCTCTCTCTCTCTCTCAGAAATAAATAAGACATTAAAAAAATTTTAAGAACTAATGAGGTCCAAAATTTCATTTTTCTGTCTCTCTTTGCCCTATGTTTAGATCACAAAGCTGAACATGAGGGATTGTTACTTCTTTTAGCTTCATCTGTGTGTGAAGCCCGGTTCTGTTGAGATAGACTATCCGCACAGAAGGAAGACAGGTTTGAGACAAATGTGCTTCCTTACCATCTGAATCTAGCTACAGATACTGTATGTCAGTCTCACAGTTGCTGCTGTCATACCTGCCTAGACCCCTTTCCTCTCCCATTAGTCATCTCATGCTGCAGTTTTTTTAGTGTGAGAAGCATATTCTTTATCCAAGAGGAATAAGATGTATTATTTTTTACATATAAATATTTTCTTCTTGTTCCCTTTGACTGAAATAACCAGATGCATGAACTTTGGTTTAGAAGTGAAACTTTCAGGACTGGACTGAGGTTGAGTTATGGTTGAGATCTGAAAGTCATTTTTGAAAGTTAAGTGTAAAATCTCATACTCTGTGTCTTGTTAAACCCAGATCTGATTCCAAACCCTCTGAGAGAGGTGTTGGGAGTTTCAGATATCCTCAGAACATTGTCAAAGTGAGCTGGCCTCATAATACTCCAATTCTTCATTTCTACCTGCATCCACTTAGTCTCTGCTTCTTCCCTTCGCCCTCAAAGAGCTTTCTTTCAAAGTATCTGTGCAGAGCACCCTGATCACCTTGAATCAAAAGAAGTAGAGGAAAGCTTGGGAGGAAGCATGTCAGGTGCTCCCCACTGTCTACTCCTCCCCTGCCCAATATACACTTCCCAGTAGTCAACTATTCCTTGCTACCCATCTCACCTCTCAGGAGAAAGCCGGCCTTTCTGCACACAGAAGCAGAAATAGATTAGTGGAAAATGCACTGGATTAAGCATCAGGAGACTGACTTCTAGATCCAATTTTACCCATCAGTAGCCGTGGAATTTGGGAAAAGTCACTTAACCCTTCTATGTCTTAGTCTCTTTATAAAATAAAGAGAGAAATACCTATTCTTCCTCCTCTTCCCAAATTTCATAAGGTTTTTGTGAGGTCGCATGAAACAATGGAGGGGAATGACCTTTGAAAGAATATAGTGCTGAACCTTTGCACGTATTGCACTCCTACAAACCACTTCCAAGCTACTAGGACTGTTTTTATAGAGTTATTTCGTATTTCTTACCAAGGGTGGGGCTGGCATGTCTGGGGTAAAAGCCAGCCTACAGGAGTGCTATCGATGCTCCTGGCTCTTAAAAAACCCCAGCCATGGGGTATGACCACAATCTATCCAAAATGTGTTGCCCTTAGGCTCATTTTTGAAGCTTTCTACTCTGCAGATTGTCTCTGAGAAGAGCTTGCTTTTCCAGTCCTGCCATTTCCAGTTAGTCTTAAGATTTTTGTTGCCTCAAGTAAACCATGGTACAGCGCAGTAAAAGGGTCTTGAAGTTCAATACCTGAGCCACTACTTGCTACCATGTGGACTTGACAATGCACTTGATATCTCAGACTGTAAAATGAGAGAAATTATATCTGACTCCATAGGGGTATCCTTAGGACCAAAGGAGACATGTAAATTATTATTAGACACCTGCCTGAAGGTGTGTTCCAAAGGCATTTTAGGATCAAACCAGAGATGAGACCACTCCTGCAAATGCCAGTCTTGCCAATTGTGCTGACTCACTGTCTTCCTTGGCAACTTTGGTGCTTCATGCAGGGAACATCATTGGCTCCGGAATCTTCGTCTCGCCAAAAGGTGTGCTGGAGAATGCCGGCTCTGTGGGCCTCGCTCTCATTGTCTGGATTGTGACTGGTCTCATCACAGCTGTGGGAGCCCTGTGCTATGCTGAGCTTGGTGTCACCATCCCCAAATCTGGAGGTGACTACTCCTATGTCAAAGACATCTTCGGAGGACTGGCTGGGTAAGAGGATCCCGAGAGGGCTGGGTGATCTAGAAGCCGAGGCCAGCAGTTTCCAGCATGCCAAGGAGAGCTAGAGAATAGGATTCCTCTTTTGCTTCCTCTCATGGTTACTAATGTAGCTGTGTGTCCCTTTGATTCTCCTGAGGATGGCAGAAGAACCAGGTTGTAGTTTTTACCTCTTTGTTGATCTCAGTGGGCAAGATTCTATAAGTGATAGCAAATTGAACTTATGACAACTCTGACCATAGACTCTCAGAGAAAGCACATCACAAAACAAAGCCCTTTTATTTGACAAATTAGAGTGAACACCTAAGAAATGGGTACCCTCTTCTCACACTGTCAAGGATGAGGCCTCCCAGCAGAGCCAGGCTCTGATCTTGAATTTCCTCAGCTTCTGCAGCTCTGCTACTGAGGAGCTGAGCCCTCACCAAGGAGCCAAGGATATGGAGGGAACTTTACCCCTCATCCTCCCACTCAGTGCCACCCCTGTGAGTTGCTTAGGTGGCCACACCCTAAGCATGTCCTGGCTGTCAGAATTCTCAGGCTGCCAATTTTATTTTCCACTGCTGGATGCTGGGGGCCAGGGCATAGAGAAGATATGATAAAAGGAGAGGGGAGAGAGAAGGAGTTCCAAGACGTGTGTTTGCACTAGCAGACACTTAGCTCCTCATCGTCAAACCACTTTATTGTCATTGCAGAGGGCCAGCTGTCTCATGAGAAGAGGCTGGGCTCCTCAGCACCCCTGAAAATGAAAATGAAATCCCACCCAGCTCTCCTTCCCAGTGACTTGCCCAGACTTCTCTTGATGACTAGTTAATCCCTGCCATGAATGTCATTAGGGACAGGGGTCTCTGTGGCTGTCTTGGGTCAAACTCTGTCCTATTTCCCTTTCAGGTTCCTGAGGCTGTGGATTGCAGTGCTGGTGATCTACCCCACCAACCAGGCTGTCATTGCCCTCACCTTCTCCAACTATGTGCTGCAGCCTCTCTTCCCCACCTGCTTCCCCCCAGAGTCTGGCCTTCGACTCCTGGCTGCCATCTGCTTATGTAAGTGCCATCTGGGCCTTGCTCTCAGGACAGCCTCTTTTGGCCTTCCTGGTGGCCCGCTTGTCTCTGGTTCTCCTTCCTCTCCCTCGTTCTTTCTTTCCCTCCTTTATTTCCACCCCCCTCTTCATTAATTTTCCTACATGAGTGCTTTGGATGAACTGATTCTGCATATAATTATCTGGTGTTAAAAAGAAGAAACTAGGGTGCCTGAGTGGCTCAGTCGATTAAGCATCCAACTTTGGCTCAGGTCATGATCTCATGGCTCATGAGTTCAAGCCCCAAGTTGGGCTCTGTGCTGACAGCTCAAAGCCTGGAGCCTGCTTCAGATTCTGTGTCTCCTTCTGTCTCTGTCCCTCCCCCACTACGTTCTGTGTATGTGTCTCTCTCTCAAAAATGAATAAACATCAAAAAATTTCAAAAAAAAAAAAAGAAGGAAGAAGAAGAAGAAACATAAATAGCTGCTCAGGGGCATAGTAATTTTCACTGGCAAAGTTCTTTACATCATACACAGCACTTTCACCTATATTATCTGATCTGAGCCTCATGACAAATCCATGAGGTAAGCAGGGCCAGTATTATCACTTACCTAGAGCAGGTAAGTACAAGAGTCAGGCAAATAAATACTCAAGGTGGCAGATCTCCTAATTCCTTCTCTTTCCAGTACATACACCATGGAGGCTCCCTGCTGCTTGTAGGAAGATTTTTTTCTGGCTTCATCTACCTTTACCTCAGTCTGCCAGCTCACATCTTAAAACTCTCTGGGTGTTTGTTTGTTTGTTTTATTTCTGAGAGAGAGACAGCATGAGCAGGGGAGGGTCAGAGAGAGAGGGAGACACAGAATCTGAAACAGGCTCCAGGCTCTGAGCTAGCTGTCAGCACAGAGCCCAACACGGGGCTCGAACCCACAAACCATGAGATCACGACCTGAGCTGAAGTCGGACGCTTAACTGACTGAGCCACCCAGACACCCCTCTTAAAACTCTCTGGGAGGAGAGTGTAAAGCTGTGTGTTGGAGAAAATAAATGCATTGTCTGTGGTCCCTGCCCTTGATATGCTTTCTGCCTAACTGAGGAGAAAAGCCACAGAAACAGATTCTGTAGTGAGGATTCAATTGCAGTAAAATTTCAGAGAAGGGACAGGGGTGCCTGGGTGGCTCAGTCCATTAAGTGTCTGAGTTCTGCTCAGGTCATGATCTCACGGTTCATGACTTCATGAGTTTGTGAGTTCAAGCCCCAGAGTCCACTTCAGATCCTCTGTTTCCCTCTCTCTCTGCCCCCACCCTTCTCTCTCTCTCTCAAAAATAAACATTTTTTAAAAATTCAAAGAAGAGGAAAAGATGTCTGTGAGCTGGAATAGGCTAGAGATTTGTATAGAGTTCTGCAACTTGTATTTTTAAGAATCTCAGGGATCTCAATAGATTGAAATGTTTTATATATTTTAACCAAAAACTAATTTTTAAAGTAAATATTTGGATTTTTTTTCAGAGACTCCACTTTTTGGAATTAACATGATCCTTGCCTTCCCATACCTTTCAACACACATACACTTAGCTGAGGACAGTGACCAACTGAGCCACCTCTTTTCCCAGATCTTGACGTTTTCCTTCTGTCAGGCTGGTGGGAAAGAGGAAGAGGAATCACTTGCCCACCCCAAAGCCTCTCACAGGGGTAAAATCCTTGGCAAGCATTCCCTCTTTGGCAGTGTTATACAGCTTTGGGATAGACCCCTACCATCCAGGCAGGTTGTACTATGGAGCCAAGATCCTTATCTGGGATATATTCCCTTGTGCTTGGTCAGGCCTGCTCATGGCCCTAGAGGCAAAGGAATGTGGACTCCAGAACCAGGTTCCCTGAGGCTGTATCTCTGCACCACTTTCTAATTGTGGCAAGTGCTTGGCAAAGTTCCCCACCCCACCCCACTGTGAGATGGAAGTTATAATCCTGCCTGCACAGGAGGTCATGGTTGTAAGGATTGAATGAGATAATAAATGTTCTTAGCACAGGGTCACGTAGTCACTGAGGGTGGTTACTCAGTCCTTGCTTGCTAGCTGGATCCAGAGCTGGGAAAGGTATGGGGAGGGGGAAGGTGGCGTGGGAATGCAGGAAGAGTTACTATTTCTGCCATCAGACAGGTTAATGAGGGTAGGAAAGGGGACCACATAAGTGCTGGCCACTGCTATTTCAGCGTCTCGTGCACATAGCCTCAGCTTCCTTTTTCCTGCTGATACTGCTAAAGTATCTCAGACAAGAGGCCACCCTTGCTCTCTAACAAGAAATTGAGAACTATGAGACTGGTCACTCTGTCCCCACAGAGAAAAACCAGACCACAGGGTGGAGTTCCCTTGGCAGCTGACCCTACAGCCTCTTTTGCCTTCCCCCAACCTACCAATGGTAGGTAGGCCCTTGTGCCAAGGCCCTCTACAGTAGTATAGCCCCATAGATACCTCCTCAGGCCAGATAGGGATGTCTCCTGCCTATGGCCCAGCTCTAGAAAGACACTTGTGCAGTGTCCCCTCCACAGCCCACTTCTTAACTGGACGCTGCTAGCACCAAGCCAAGGAGGAATTTAGAAACTCTGATGACAAAATGACAAAGTCCTCTCCTCTCCCAATTCCTGCCATCAAAGGTTCAATAAAGCTTATCTGACCTGTCCTCTGCCTCCTAAGTAGCACTGCGGGGAGATTATCTCGAACTTAACATTGGTCAATCTTGTCCTCCAGAGACAGGAATTTTTCAATGTCCTTGAGCTAGGTATTCAAGTACTTTTTCCACCCTCATAAACAGAAAAATCTAAAACCCAAGCTTATTTCTCCTTATTTCTTTTGGCAGAAATGGAAAATAGCTCCTTACCTAACCCCATGTGCTACCTTACCTGCTTCTTCCCAGATGTGAAGGCCATGTGGAGCCCACGACCCCTCTCCCTGCAGGGGTGAACATGCAGACTTAGCCACACACTCACACTTTCTCTCCAGACATTCCCAGTTGCTTTGAGTCTGTGCAAAGAAAGGTTCTGTTTTCTGGTTTGTTGAATACTATTTTTTCTATTTTCTTTTGGAATCAACTTCTGTAGGCCCTCTAATCATCTCTTAAGGTATCCAATGAAAAAGGAACCAACTGTCTGGAAGGCTTGATGGATGCTACTTCTCTTAAATGCTGTTATCTTTTATTCCAGCACCCTGTCTTCTTAGCAGGTGCCAGACAAGCCAGCTGTGTAAAAATAAGCCCAGTGTTCTTTGGCAATAGAGCCAAGAGTGGCCCAGTCCAGCCAGGTTTTAGAGAGAATCAGTAGAGAGCTTGGGATGGTGTGAATGTATTGAAATAAGAAGCTCTGCTTTCTGCTGTGTCATTTTGGCATACTGATGACATGCCTGACCCACTGTAGGATGAGAATTTTTAAAGGAAAAGCCACCCACTGGGAGAGGTATATCATGGAGGAAGCTGAAAGACTGGGCAGGGAGCCTGGCAGGGAGAGCCCCCATGGGCCCCTGGCTGGAGTTGGCTGTGGGAGGGAGATGAGGTCAAGTCTGGTTCTGTGGTGGGGCCAGAATAGATCGGATGAGAAATGGCTGTGGGATGACCAGATGGGGGTGGAGAGGTGGAGAGAACCTGCTGTAACTGGCTTGCCTGCTAGGAGCCGGGGGAGGCGGGGGGAATGGAACTGCAGATCTGGATCTGCTTATGCAACTGCAGCTGCCACTTTGAGTTCTTCTATTATGTAGGTCAAAGCTGATTATTCACTGCTGAGTCAGCAGAATATCCCTAGCCACCAGGCAGTAAAAAAAAGAATATATTTTACATTCTAATTAAATGAAAAGCCTTTCTCCCTTCTCCAGAGCAGGAGGAAGGACTTAAGAAAGGGGGGGAACAGGAGGTGTTGAAACTTGGCTTTGATGCCTTCTTCTGTGATGTCCTTGAGTGTCTCTCTTTTCTTTCTTTGTCTTTTTACTACTTTATAAATGACTATATTCTCTTGGTAAAAGATTCAAGTAATTATATAAAGATAGTCTACTGTGAAAGCTTCCCTTTATCATCACAAGTCTCCCCTGCCCAGTAGCTGTGCTAACAGTGGATAGGTATCCTTCCAATTCTAAATAAAATGCATCTCTGCAGGTATGTGTCTGGAAATATAGAGAAACATACTGACAGGTTATTTCTGCAGCTTGCTCCTTTTATCATTTAGCTATATCTTTCAGCTATTGCCTGAGTTTCTAGTTATAAGCAAAGTGGTCCCAGTGATGCTGAAGGAGCATCAGGCGTTCTGGGGTCCCCCATTTGTGCTTCTTGCTTCCTAACTCTGGGTTTTCCTTTGGGATCTGTCTCCCTCTCCTTGGGACTGGGCCACCTTTCACTCAAGCAGCTCCTGGCCTCCTTCCTCTCTTTGGGGGCTAGGGCCATGTCCAGGAGGTAAAGTAGAATTTTTTTCTTCTCACTCAAGTACTTTTCCCCCATGAATGCCTGTACTAAAAAACTCTCCTTCTCCTTTCTCACCCTGAGGGGACAAGAGTGCCCTGCATGCATTTCACAAGTAAAAAAATGCTTCTTGTCTTGTTTTCTATCTTTCCACTGAGATTCCTAAGAAGCTAGTTTTTTAGGGCTTCAAATTTCTCCTTCTCCTTCTCTTTCCCTCGTCCTCCTCCTCTTCCTTCTTTTTCATCTTTTTCTCTTTCTCCTTTTTCTTCTTCCTTGAGCATCTTGAAAGAGAAAGGGCTTTACTATTTGTATAACTTTTAACTCTGAGTTGCTCTGCAATTCCTCTATGGAAAGTTCCAGGTCCTTGATGCAGGATGCTATGATAGATAACACGTGTATTGTTTTGCAAGTCTCTTGCAAATTAATCCCTTGACATCAGACGGTTCTAGTCTTTCCTAATTTCTAAATCCCTTAGTTTCGGCTCATTTTCCTTTGAGGTTTCTTTGACATTCTCTAACCCCAAATTTATCTCTATGCACTAAACCTGTTGCCTCAGATGCCTGGACAGCTTTGCTTTCTTGCCCTCCTTAATTCCCAAAGTTCTCTGGGTGTCTCATAATCTTTGTATATATGAATCCAGAAAAACACAGACTGCCCAGATTTAATCAGTGTATGTCCCAAGTTGTCTTCTTTCCCCATACATCTTCTAGCTAGCTAGTATTTAAAATCTAAGTACAGTTGACCCTTGAACAGTGGAGGGGTTAGGGATGCTGATTGAGAATCCACATATAATTTTTGACTCCCCAAAAACTTAACTATGCCTAGCCTACTGACTGGAAACTTTATCAATAATATAAACAACCAATTAACACATATTTTGTATGTTGTATGTATTATCTATATACTGTATTCTTACAATAAAGTAAGCCAAAGAAAGACATTAAGAAAATCATAAGGAAGAGAAAATACATTTATAGTGCTGTGCTGTAACAAATCCACATTTTAGTGGGCCTGTGATACTTAAACCCATATTGTTCAAGGGTCACCTGTATAATTTTTTATTCAGTTGTCAATTTGACTAAAATCTCATTTTTCATTTTTATGATTCATAGAGACTAAAATTATTTTGTAAGTGGCTTTCCTAGGAAAAAAGAAAGAAACTGCAAATCTATCAGTTAATCACTATATTGAGCTCCAACACTGAGAGGTGATAAGGCTTTATTTATAGATTCTGGGAAGAGATTAAAGGCTAATAAAGACATTGGTGTACAAACAAATAATTACAATACAACGTAGTGACAAAAGTGTGTGCAACACAAAGAAATGCCCTTCAAAGTTGTGAGAGGAATGCTAGGTAAGGTTCCCAGATTGAGCTAAATCTAAAAAGGTAAGTAGGTGGGCTCCAGGTAGGCATGAAATAGAACACTCAGGTAGAGGGAAGGGTGCAGGAAAGACTTTGAGTCAAGAGAGAAATGACATGGGTCTCCTGGGTGTCTCAGTCAGTTAAGCGTTCAACTTTGGCTCAGGTCATGATCTCATGGTTCGTGGCTTCAAGCCCCGCACCGGGCTCTGTGCTGACAGCTAGCTAGGAGCCTGGAGGCTGTTTCAGATTCTGTGTCTCCCTCTCTCTCTGATCCTCCCCTGCTCACACTGTTTCTCTCAGAAATAAATAAAACATTAAAAAATTAAAAAAAAAAGAGAGAGAGAAATGACGTGTTGGAGAAAAGCAAGTACATTTGTGTGGATGGAGCCCAGGAGAGCGATAGGAGATGAGGTTGAACAGGAGAGAAGGGGCCAGACCTTGAGGGATTCTGTATACAGGAGAAAACAGGCTTCATCCAAGGCATGGGGAACCACCGAAGGATTTTGAGCAGATGAGTAACATGATTAGGCTCACATCTGAGTGAAAACTGTGACACTTGAAGCAAAAAACAAGTTAGCAGGCTAAACATTTGTCCAGAGCAGAGAAGTCCTGGCCTGAAATAAAAATAAAGTTACAAGGTGACAAAAACCAGAAAGATTTAGGAGTAGAGTCAGCTGGACATGGTGATTGACTACTAAGAGTGTGGCAATGTAGTTTATCTAGGACAAATCAAAATGAAATGTTTCAACTATCTAGTGTTTGTGATGAGCAGTCACAATGTGTTCTCTCTTGCTGCCTTCCACCACCTCCGCAAAGCCCTGGGGAGCACTGAGCAGGTCTTTGGTTGGAAGTCTTCCTCAGGATGGTTACCCCAGGTTGTTGCTCAAAAGTCTGCTGTAGAGCAATACAACTTATAAAGAGGTTGGGATTCTTGGGAAGCATTATATAAACAAGAATCTCAACACTTTGTTCATTCAATGAAGATTTATCAAGTGCCCATGATGTGCTAGATACTGTTTGGGGCACAGGAGATACAACAGTAAACCAAAAAACCTCATTCTCATTTGCAGCAGCAGCAGCAGGAAATTAAGACTGAATGGGCATATATTGAGTTCACTTGTGTGTCTTCTAGGTACCACAGAGGATACAGAATCATTGAATTACTGTCAAATATCTGAGTGTCTGTTCTGCTCCAGGCACTGTGTTAGATGTGAGGATACTTAGTTCCTGTATGAAGGAACCCACAGTCCAATGGATGATTTTGACAAAGACATAAGGAATTTGCATTCTAAGTAGTAAGTTCCCCAAGAGGATAACATCCAGGCAGAGCTAGATATAACAGAAATGGGAGTAGAGGCACCTGGGTGGCTCAGTCAGTTAAGTATCCAACTACGGTTCAAGTCATGATCTCGCGGTTCATGAGTTTGAGCCCCACATAGGACTCTTTGCTCACAGCCAAGAGCTTGGAGTTTGCTTCAGATTCTGTGTGTCCCTCTCTCTCTGCCCCTTCCCCAACCACATTCTGTCTCTCTCAAAAATAAACATCAAAAAATTAAAAACAAAAAGAAATGGGAGTAGGGACTGTGGTTGAGGAAAATCTGGGAGAAAATTACATGTAAATTGAGGAAAGACCAGTTGGAGATAACTAGGCAGTATTCAGCATGGAGAGAAAAGTGGAATGGGCTGGGACAGGGAGACTGTGATAGCAGGAAGGATTAACATGTGCCAAGGTCTAGGGACAGGAAAGAACATGGCCCCCTAGGGGAACTTCAGGTTGTTCAGTATAGCCACAGCATAGACTAAGAGGTAGGAAATGTAGATAGACATGAAGACTCAGCCATGGAAGGGCCTTCTGGGCCATGCCAGAGAGATTGGGCTTTATCCTAGGGGCATTGGGACAGCATTAAAGGGTTTCAGAGGATTGACATGATCATATTTACATTTTAGAAAACTCATGGCTGCAAGGGTAAAGGATAAATTGGAGAGGAGAATAAGATCAGAGGCAAGAAGACCAGTTACAATGTGGTTTCAGGAATCCACGACAGAGATGACAATGATGTGAATCAGGGATAGAGCTGTGGGGGTATACAGAAATAGATGTGTTTGGCATTCACAAGGTAGAATTTACAGGACCTGGTGACTATGGTGATTTGGGAGTCAAGGGTGGCACATTCTCATTGGAACGCAGGTGAAATAAATTGAGGATAACACTGGATCATATATTAATGCCTTGTCATTGGTGTGGTTCATACTCTGTTGAGTTGGCCTGTCTGTCTCTGCAACCCTTCCCATTCACTCTCCAATACTCATGATCTGTTGCTGGGAGTTGAGGAAGGCATTCCATGTGCTTTTGGACTCCATGCCTATAAGGGCAGAGTAAACACATGTCATTTCACTTTCTCCCTGCCCTATAAGACCTCTGGAGTATCCCGTGTGCCTATTGCCCTGGGAGTGAAGGTATCCTTATCGTAACAGTTCTAGAAGAGTGACCCAATCTTGAGCTCTAATAAGAACAACTGCTAGTAAGTGCTTTATAGTTTATATATCATAGAAAGCAATTACAAATATCACAGCAAATTCTAGAGTTTTATGGAGGTCTTCTTCCCTAGAGATCCATTGATGTTGGACATTTCTGTCCATTAATCTAAACCCAGTTCCGTTCTCAAATCAGTTTCTTTGTCTTCTTTTTAGTTTCAGTATGCTTCAATTCCTGCTCCAGATCACTTCCTTTTTTTTTTAATTTTTTAATGTTTATTCATTTTTGAGAGACAGAGATAGAATGTGAGCAGGGGTTGGGCAGAGAGAGAGAGGGAGACAGAATCTGAAGTAGGCTCCAAGCTCTGAACTGTCAGCACAGAGCCCGATGCGGGGCTGGAACCCACAAACCGCAAGATCATGACCTGAGCCAAAGTCAGACACTTAAATGACTGAGCCACCCAGGTGTCCCCACATCTCTTTGTCTTCCCTGGCCTTGCATAATGTCTCTCTTCTAGTCTCCAGCTTTCACTCTCAGACTGGGGTTTGCTATTCAGAGGGTCCAAACAGCTCAAGTCCTAGAAATGGGGAATGAGGAACTTGTTCCTGGGAATGTGTCCAGCCCTTCTTGGGAGAATAATGAATGGGATTGAGGCTTCCTAAAACATGGAGTTTTCTAGTAGTTCAGTTTCCACTAGGATGAAAACAACTTGCTAACTTTCTCAAACCAGCCTAGAAGATTAAATTCTCCTCTGGCCTTTTGTTGCTGACTTTGTTTTTCCCGGAGGAGCCAGAGCCTGTGGCTTATGAAGTTCACCCATTAATTGTATCTGGTGAATTTTTAAGACCTAATGTGATACCCCAAATTTGTATCACATACCCAAGAGTAAAAAACTAGAAGACTATTGGGAGTGGCGCCTAGTGTTACGGGGAGCTATGGGGGAAAGATGAGAGGGAAGATTTGTTTTGAGAGTTTAGCAAGTTGGAGTACTACCTGCCATTGTAATAGGGTTATAACTGAACCAGTCCTGAGAATTTTGCAGCGTGGGTCCATGCTTAGAAGCTTCAGTGACATTAACAGAGCCCACAAGTGTTCTAGTCCTAGAAACAACCAGACCTCCCAGGACCCACACTCTTTCTTCCAAGGCTGAAGGTGATGGAAAGTGAGGCTAGTTCTCTTGAGCTCTGTGCAGACCCCACAGAACCCACCCCATTCCCTTTGCTGTGCTGTCTGGAAGGCATCTGACCTGAAAATTGGGGCGTGAGATAACAAGAATTTTTCAGGCCAGTGCTGGGACAATAATGAGTACGCTTAAAATGGAGCTCCCAGAGGTAGCATGGTGCACTAGGTTTGTCTCCTCTGCTTTCCATTTTTCTCTCCACCTACTCCACCCCACCCCACCCTAGCTCAGGAGCCACGTTTAGCTCATGCTGAAGAGAGAACTACTCAGCTCTTGGAAAATGCTGAGCTGGGAGTTTGGGCTTCTTGGCTAAGCTAAGTACCAGATGGTGATTCAGCAGAAACTCCAGGTCTAGCAACTGGCACAGAGGGGTCAGGATGAGAAGGAAGGGGAAGAGAGAGCCAGGGAAGGGGGTAGGGCAGTGTGGGGGGTGGGGACCTTAGCTGGAAGAATGCTTCCAGATGAAAAGGGCTGGAGAAGGACAAAATGTTACTGTAACATGGTGCAAGATCTGTTTCACAGCCCCACTGTGGACCTTACAGAAGCTGGGATCAAAGCTTAGTTTATAGGAAAGGGCTGCTTTAATTGATTTTGGATTGCTGCTGCTTTGTTTTGATGTTTATGTCTTTCATCAGTCAAGTTCCTGTATACTTACCATAATACCAGCCTTTGTTTTAGATAGGCAACATCATGAGACTTTATAATGCAGCTCCTCACCCTGTGTGAAAAATGTCTCGCCCTGGGTGAACAGGGAAGGATTCTAGGAAGCTGGCTGTGTCTCTCCACTTATACCCGTTTCCCCCAAAATCTCTCTGAAGACTCAGAGAAGGAAAGATAGTTCAGGCTGGCCCGTGTGGGCAAACCTGGAACCTTATCAGAGCCTTGGGTTGTGTTTGTTAGAACTCAAACAGGGCTCTGTTTTTTTTCCTATCAGTGTCTTTTGGCAGCTGGCACTGCTAACCTCCTAGTTCTGGAAATGGCTGAGGTTAGGCAAGCCAAGCTGAAGCAGCCTCTCCACAATTAGAAACACGTGCCCAGATCCTTCCAAGAGCAGGACGGGGAGAAGTAGCCAAGGAATCCTGTCCAGCCTATCACAGAGCCCAGTGTCACCACACCCCCTCCGAGGGGCTGGGTGCTCACATGCTCGCTGTTCCAGACCGGGCACTGGAGAGCTGATCTGAGGGGCATCACCTTGCGCCTTTTGCTCCAGGTCTGGAGGGAGGGAGTCAGGGGGAGGTGGCAGAGCATGGCGGAAGGCAGAAGAAGTGTGTGCCCCAGCAAAAGGTGAGACTAAGAAACCAACGCTTCTGGCAGGCCTATGACCCAGGTGAAATTTATGGCCATTTCAGAGGGCTGGGAGCTCCATCCCGGAAAGGTGCTTATTTTGAAGCTCTGGAGAGGAACAGGGTGTTCTGATTTCTACAAAGTGGCGTCACAGCTTCCCGTTTCAGCAGCTGTTTGCTTGGTGCCTTATATCTTTTTTCTGTCCTGGCCTTCTCTCTCTATGCTGCATCTCTCGGGCTCTTTCTCCCTTACTCATAACGATGTGTACTGTTCCTCCTCTTCCTTCCTCCCCACTGTTGTTTCTCAGGCTGGCTCTTTCCCTCTCTTCTTCATCACCTGTCTTTATGGACTTTGGCATGTCTGGGCATGTTCCCCCAGGTTCTACTGCCTGTTTTCTCTTATCTGAAAAGATGGAGAGGCCTAGTTCTGCAAGTGCTAAAGGAAAATAAGTTGGTCCAAGCTGCCTCCAGCCCATTCCTGAGAAAGGTATGAGACAGCAAGACCAAGAAATCCTAAAGAAGTTCCCAGAGTTCAAGAGAACAAGTGATGGTGACATTAACAAGGGGCCAGAGAAGGTGATACAAAGGCAGAGAATCAAGACTGCCAGTGGGAAATAATTTTCTAAAGCTCTAGGAGCAATGGAGGCTACTTTCTTAGTTTCTGAGGAGTAGCCATCTTAGTCTTCCCTTTTTGCCACATTGGCATCTTACTTCCTGCTAGCCTGAAAGCAGACTAGCTAGTATCTTCAGGTGACTGACTCAGAGTGGCACTTAGCAACGATCTTGGGTACCATTGACAGGAGGAGGGGAGAGGGAGAATGTGGGAATGGGCAAAGGGAACACAGGGCAATGTGTATATGATTGAAGAAAGGCTGATGTAGTGGGAGAATAAGCAACTGAGAATTGTGGGGCAGGAGGACATTAACTGGGGTCTTACTCCACTCGTGTATAAAATGATGTTCTGAGTCCCTCAGGTTAATTCCTGGCTCTGATTGCTCATGAGGCTAGAAATGTGCCTCTGAATAGTAGGGCAAAAGCCTCAAACATTTCCCTCCAGTTTGGGAGCTGTCTACAAGGAAAGCCCCAACTAGTTCATTATTCTGAGCACTGTTTCTTTTTCTTTTTCTTTTCCTTTTTTTTAGAGAGAGAGTGCAAGTAGGGGAGAGGGACAAAGGGGGAGAGAGAAAGAGAGAGAGAGAGAGAGAGAGAGAGAGAGAGAATCTTAAGCAGGCTCCATGCTCAGTGTAGAACCAGACGACACGGGGCTCGATCCCACCACCCTGGGCCACAATCAAGAGTTGGAGGCTCAACCAACTGAGCCACCCACATGCCCCCTGAGCTCTGTTCCAGGGGCACCTGGGTGGCTCAGTTGATTAAGCATCAGACTTCAGCTCAGGTCATGATCTCATGATTCATAGGTTCAAGCCCCACATTGTGCTCTCTGCTCTCAGCACAGAGCCCGCTTTGGATCTTCTGTCCCCCACTACTGCCCCTACCCCACTGTCTCTCTCTCTCTCAAAAATAAATAAATGTTAAAAAAAAAAACTTAGTGGGGGAACGCCTGGGTGGCTCAGTTGGTTAAGCATCCGACTTCAGCTTAGGTCATGATGTCACAGTTTGTGAGTTCAAGCCCTGCATTGGACTATGTGCTGACAGCTCAGAGCCTGAAGACTGCTTCAAATTCTATGTCTCCCTCTCTTTCCCCCACCCCCACCCCCACTTTCACTCTGTCTCTCTCTCAAAAATAAACATTTAAAAAAATCTTTTTAATCAGTCCAGCCCCCTATCCAAATATCCTCATCCTGGCTTTCACCTCATTACACCCGAATGCTGTGGTACATGGAGCAGAAGCTGGCTTAACAAAAGGAATGAGATTGGTTTGGAGTCCATGTGGGAAGGTGTTCACTTGGCTTTTGATGAAGACATAAAATGACCCTTTGCCTGCCCAACTCAACAAGAGACCAGAGTCCTGTGTCCAGAAGCAAGGGAGTACCTGGCCTGTGCTGGCTACATTAAAACCATTGCCACCATCCCCTAGTCCATGCTTAACATTTTCTAAATGGAGATTTATTTATTTTATGCTTGCGAGTCACTGATGCTCTGTTTAAAATGGACTGGAGAGATTAATTTTAAATTATCTTTTTTACCTATAATCTGTAATTTATGCATCTAAGGCAAAGTTTCCCAAAACATGTTGTTCCTGTTCTTCCCTTCTAAACTTGTAATCCTTTAACCTCACCTCCCCTTCTGGGAGGTTGGATTGGGTTGACTCCACCTGGGAAAGTCCCAGAGCAGTCTCTGTCAGGGCACTTTCAGTGTTGTCCACTGCAAGATAGTGCACATTGTGGCCACTCTACCCTTTGACTTGAGGAAGGAACCCAGTCTCAGGACACTTGAGCTCATCTCTTGGCCTTCCATCTTGACTTCTTCTATGATCTGTGATTATAGCCTCTGGTCAGTTAAATTAGGAGACCAATAAAATGATGGAGGCAGAGTACAAAGGAACCATGTCTGTGAGCATCCCAGTGCTATACTCACCTTGTAAGAAGTTTAGGATTCTTGGGCTTCCATTTGTATGTATATCTGAGTTGCGTGTTGTATATATATCTGAGTTGGGCCTGAAGTTACATGGAATATGGAGGAGACTGGACAAGAACCTGGGATTGCATGAAGGAGGGATACTAAGAATGTCTTTTGCCCCAAATTTTTGTGAGAAGAAAATCACAGCTAGAGTTATTGGAGGGTGAGCCATATAGAATTTTACGGTATAGAATTATAAAGGGAAGGAACAGGAGGCAGTAAGTCTTTACCTATAGGATCCTGGGGGTGTAGAAGAGTTGGGATGCTGTCATGTGGTGTGGAAATTTGCCAGCTAGGTCAGCACATGGGTGACTTCACTTTCACTGCCCACTTCTAGAGGGCCCCATCTCTTTCCTCCACTGGTGTTCTGGAAGGTCTGTGGACAGGCACTCCTTTGGGGTCTTGGATATGCTGCCTGGTTACTCTTTAAAAGTTTTGCTCTTTCAAGGTATGCCACCTGCTTTCTGGTCTTTCTGTATGGTGCCTGGCCCTGTATTAGCTTTCTATTGCTGCTACAAGAAATTATCACAAACTTAGTGACTTAAAATTATACAGATTTGATGTCTTATACTTCTGGAGGTCAAACCCTAAACTCAAAGTGTCAACACAACTGTGTTCTTTCTAGAGCTCTGGGGACAGTTGTTTGCGTGCCTTTTCCAGCTTCTAGAGACTCCCTACATTTTTTGGTTCATGGCCTCCTCTTCCATCTTCAAAGCCAGCAGCATGGCTTCTTCAGATCTTTCTTTCTTCCTCTCTGACCTCTGTTTCTGACATCATGTCTCTTTTCCTAACTCTGACCCTCCCTGCATTCCTCTTATAAGGACTCTTGTGACTACATTACACTCATTCAGATAATCCTAGATGATCTCCCCATCTGAAGATCCTTAATTTAATCACATTTGAAATTTTTCTTTTGCCATATAAGTAACATACTAACAATATTAGGATGTTGACATTTCTGGAATGCCAATTTCTCTGCCTACCACTGGCCCCATGAGTTTTGATGTCAAAATCAGAGGGGGAAAGTGAAAGAGAAGCTTCTGTGACTCCCCAAGGGATCAGAGTCTGAGGATCAGGGCTGAGATGGGGCTCAGCCTTCTCTGCAGGAAACAGGAGCTTGCCAACCCTCTCTACAGTGGACATTGCCCAGGTCAGTGACAGGATCTGCATTGTCATCGATCTGAGAACTCTACATCCTCTGCCAGTCTTAACAGTTTTCTCATGGGCAGGAAGCACTGAGCCCACCTCTCCTATCTGTCAGTTAAGAGGCCCTGGGCTCTGAGCAGGTCACAAGATTGCTGGGGCACCTAGGTGGCTTAGTCAATTAAACATCTGACTCTTGATTTTGGCTCAGGCTATGATCTCACAGTTCATGGGATTGAGCCCTGTGTTGGGTTCCACACTGATAGTGCAGAGTGTGCTTGGGATTCTCTCTCTACCTCTCTCTCTGCCCTTTCCCTGCTCACATACTCTCTCTCAAAATAAATAAGTAAACTTAAAAGAAAAAAAAAAGATTGCTGGGTTCTGAATCCCCTATTCCTGCCTATCTTATTTTTTGTATCCCTCCTGTCCCTTGACATTAAGGTGTCACTTTGTCACCTTTTCCAACTTGGCAGAGTAAGTAACCAAGCTCTGACTTAAACATCTTCTTAAAGTATCATCTTCTTGATAGCCCTTTTTGTTTGTGTTTGTTTGGTTTTTTTTTGTTTGTTTACCCAGCAAACAGAAAGGAAACAAGACAGAGGAGAAAATGCCTGAGAAATACTGATAAGCCCAAGATTCCATTGGGGTTTCTAGAGAAGCAGCAACTACCTCACAGGCAGATTACAATGGACAAGAACAAGAGTCTTATGCCTTCTTATTTATTTTATCCAGCTGGGCCAAAATTATAAAATTCTTCTTTTTGTTAGGGTCTCCCTCCTATAGGAAGCATCTCTGATTCCCCTAGGCTGAGTTAGGGACTCCTCATGGACACCCACTGGCTTCCATGAAGAGCTCTGCTACCACCACATTGTGGAATGATCATTGTTGTATGATCATCTTTTAGCTCACCCAACTTCCCCCCCATGCTCTCAACTTCCTGAGGGCAGGGACTTGTGTCTTACTTATAACTCCCCTAGGCACTCTACCAGAGTGCTTAGAACATGTAGGCCCTTTATAGGTGATGTTTGGATGGATGGATGGATGGATGGAGAGATGGATAGAAGAAAACCCTCACATTCCAAGCTATAGTGGCCACTGGTCCCCATCTACATGTGGCTCCCCTGAGGTCACTGTCTCTCAAGCATGCAAAATGCAGGGTCTGGCTGAGAAGAGAGAGGGGCCATAGTCATCAACAACATAAAGGGGTTCTGGATAGCAGACAAGCAGATACAGGATGCCTGAGCAGGGCAGGGGCTTGGCAAGTGCCGACAGTGTTGCCTCCACTCACTGACCTTTTCTCTCTGGTTGGAGGCTCAAGTTTCAGCCTGCTGTGAGGAAAGGTGTCCTGTGGTAGCAGGAGACTCAAAGTGCCCCCTTTCCCCTCAGTCACATGCTGTGATCACCGAACTTCAGGGTAAAAGGTCAGATATAGGGCCTGCAGCCATTGTTCTAAGGAGATTAGTGTCACCGGCAACCTGTCTCTCTACCTCATTCTCAGGATTTCTCCTTTTATTTCTGAAAGATCCCTGTAAAGGTAAAAGGTTAAATATTAGTCAAGGGCTGGGTTCTTGTGAAATTTTGGAGATAAGCTCAGGTGGGACAGAAGACACCAACAGCAAGTTTATTTGACAAATTATCCCTTCCTTCAAACATCTCCCATCCCCCAGCACTATTGTGGAGCTGACTGTTTGAAGGAATCTTTCTGGCTACCTTGACAAGGTCCCCTCCTAGGGAGATTCTTTTGTGTTTTCTATACCAGCCCACCAGGAGGGGACCACATTCCCCCCCAACCTGCTAGGGGAGAGGAGTTTCTGTGAGTTGTCCTGCTCATCTCTTATTTCCCTCCAAGTACTTTCCTGTGTCCTCTCCACCATGCCCTCTCCTCCCCTTTGGCAGAGGATAATTTTCTTTTCTGTGATCATAATCTGGTTCCTTAATCTGTAATCCTTACCTATCCCTGAGCCTCATGGGTATTGTGTCCTAATCTTCTTTTCATGTATCAGGCTCTTTTTATCCTTAAGTCCTTGCTTGTGTCTGCCTGAATTCCTAGGGCCTGGGGGAGGCAGGGCAGCCTTATACTTAGCAAGCCTCAGGGCCCTGAGGAGACAGATCACAGGCCTCAGTGCTTAGAGTGATTTGGGTTGGATTGTCACCAGGCATGTGATCCTGAAATCCTTTTTGAATTGAGTAAGATAAACCAAATGTGTGTGTTTATCAGAATGTCTCAGTCCATCTGGAACATTCGAGTATTTACAAGATGTTCTCCCTGTTCAGGCAGTTAAAATCCTTCCTCTGACAACATGTTTTGGTTCTCCTTATATGACACCATCTTGGATAACAGCTCCTCCATGAAGAGTCAAGAGTTTCTACTCTTGAAGTCAAGTTTCCTGTTGCTCTTTTGGTTCTGTGTAACCATCTGAGGATCATGTCTCCTTTTGATGAGATTCCTGGGGAGCAGGGGAGATTCTGTGCATTGTAGAATGTATAGACTGAGATGAGATTGCAGGTCTAATGATGTGGGGCATTTTCTTTATCCAAGTATTAAATATTTGTTGAGCACCTGCTGTTTGCAGGCACTAATGATCCCCTGGGATTAAAAGCATGAAAAGTCACAGTCCCTGCCTTCCTGGTCTACATGGAGAGAGAGAAAAAAAAACAAATCATTATAATACAAAGAAGTAGATGCTAAAACTAAATATAAAGAAAGTGGTCTTGGGGCACCTAGGTGGCTTAGTCGGTTAAGCGTCCGACTTTCGCTTAGGTCATGATCTCGTGGTTCGTGGGTTCGAGCCCCACGTCGGGCTCTGTGCTGACTGCCAGCTCAGAGCCTGGAGCCTATTTCAGAGGCTGTATCTCCCNCAGCTCAGAGCCTGGAGCCTATTTCAGAGGCTGTATCTCCCTCTCTCTCTGACCCTCCCCTGCTCACGCTGTCTCTCTCTCTCTCTCCTAGAAATAAATAATAAAAATATTTAAAAAAAAAAAAAAAGAAAGTGGTCTGGGGATAGAGAGGAAGGGCAAACTTTGTTCCTTGTCTATAAAATGCAGCTGGTGTACCTTACCTTGCAGTCACGTTGTCAGGAATAAGTAAAACAATAAAGACTCACAGAATAAGTGACATCTGAGCTGGATCTTGAAAGATGAGAAGGAGCTTGCCAGATAGAAGAGGTGCAGGGAAAAAGGTTACAGGCAGATAATAACATCAGGTCCTTACCCTTGCAGAAATGCTCTCAGAATCAAGTAAGGTTGGAAAATTTTTGAAAAGTAAAAGTGCAGTTTAAGGATCAGGTATTGATATAACTTGATCAGCTGTTCAAGTGAAGTCAGAGGCTTGGCCAGAGCTTGAGAAGGGATCTGGTGGGTTTTTGTGTTTTTTTAATAATTTATTTAGTTAGTTAGCATGTAGTGCAACAATGATTCAGGAAAAGATTCCTTAACGCCCCTTTTCCATTTAGTCCATCCCCCCCCACACACAACCCTTCCAGCAACCCTCAATTTGTTCTCTGTATTTAAGAGTCTTTTGCGTTTTGTCCCCATCCCTGTTTTTATATTATTTTTGCTTCCCTTCCCTTATGTTCATCTGTTTTGTATCTTAAAATCCTCATATGAGTGAAGTCATATGACATTTGTCTTTCTCTAACTGACTAGTTTCACTTAGCATAATACCCTCTAGTTCCATCCACTTAGTTGCAAATGAGATCTGGTGCTTTTACATGTATGACTTGTACCTTTGGAGGACTACAGGGCATCCTGGTCACTATTTCAGAGGAAGGGGAAACAAGAGGATTTTAACTTGCCTTTGATCTCAAGCTCTTCCCAAGCAGGTATGAGTCCTGTTCCTATGGCACAGGCTCCCCAGGTTGCTTGGTAAGTGTGTTGGTAGGATTCAGCCTCTCAGCTCTCTTCTAGCCCTTGTATGGAAAGTACAATGAAATACCACTACACACCTATTAAAATAGCCAAACTTTTGGAGCTGACAATACCAAACACTGAAAGGATGCAGAGCAACAAGACTCATCCACATTGCTGGTGGGAATGCTAACTGATATAGCCACTTTGGAAAGCAGTTTGGCTGTTTTCTTATAAAGTTAAACATACATTCAGGGGCATTTGGGTCGCTCAATCTGTAGAGCATGCTACTCTTGATCTCAGGATTTTTTAGTTTGAGCTCCACACTGGGTGTAGAGATTACTTTAAAAAAAAAAATAAAATCTTTGAAGTGCCTGGGTGGCTCAGTCAGTTAAGCATCCAACTCTTGGTTTCTGCCCCGGTCATGATCTCACAGGTTCATGAGTTCGAGCCCCACATCTGATTCTGCACTGCCCTTGGGATTCTCTATCTCCCTCTCTCTCTCTGCCCCTCCCTTGCTTGTGCTCTCTCTGTCTCAAAATTAAAAAAAAAAAAATTAAGTTTACTTAATAATAAAATCTTTAAGAAAATAAAAAATAATAGTTAGGGGTGCCTGAGTGGCTTAGTCAGTTAGGCATCTGACTCTTGACTTCAGCTCAAAGTATGATCTCATGGTTTGTGGGTTTGAGCATTATGTCGGGCTCTACACTGACAGTGCAGAGCCTGCTTGGGATTCTCTCTCCTCTCCCTTGCCCATGTCTCAAAATAAATAAATAAACTTTAAAAATAATAATAAAATTAAACATATATTTACTTTATGACTCAAAATCTCACTCCTGGTAGAGCAATGAAAACTCTTCTCAGAGACATCTACAATCCACTTAAAGACTTCTGTGCAAGTGTTTATAGTAGCTTTCTTCATCATAGCCCCAAATTGGGAACAACCCAGATGTCCATCAGCCAGTGAATAGAAAACTAATACATAAAATGGAGTCCCAGCTGACAATAAAAGGCCCAGACTATTGATATACACAGCCATACATGAATGGATCTCAAAAGCACAACGTAAAATGAAAAAGCCAGACACAAAAGCCTATATATTATATGATTCTGTTCACGGGACATGCTAGAAAAGGCAAAACTTTAGGGGAGGAAACCAAATTAATGGTTGCCAGAGGTAGGGGAAAGAGATTGACCTCAAAGGAGCGCAGTGTACAAGAAAGAGCACTTTTTAAAGTGTTGAAAATGTTCTATATAAAGAGTGTAGGAGTGGAGCACCTGGGTGGCTCAGTCGGTTAAGTGTCCAACTTCGGCTCAGGTCATGATCTCACAGTTTGGGGTTTGAGACCCACAGTGGGAGCTGTGCTGACAGCTCTGAGCCTGGAGTCTGTTTCAGATTTTGTGTCTCCCTCTCTCTCTGACCCTCCTCAACTCATGCTCTGTCTCTGTCTCATAAATAAATACACATTAAAGAGTGTGTAAGTGATTAAATGATGAAATATGTTTGTCGAATCTTATCAAACTGTACACTTAGAAAAAGGAATTTCATTCTATGTAAATTATACCTCAGGTAACAAAAGATTCCCCTAACTTCTATTACCCCAAAATCAGGCTGAGGAAGATGACATTCAGGATCTACCAACTGCTTAGGGCTCCCCGTGAACATACAGTGACCTGAAAACAAAGCCCACGCTTGCACCCTGGTCAGATGCTGATTTTCCCCAAAACCAGTGCCCAAACTGCTTCTGGCTTCCAGCCCTGGGCAGGGCATGCTCTGACCAAGCTGTAATTTGTGGCACATAATCCCCATTTCTAACCCATTAACCTAGCCAAGGTTTCTGGACACTGGGCTGAGCTTCAGGGAAATTTGGCTTGCCTGTTACAATCCCATCATCAGGAGCATTTCTGCTTCTGTGCAGAGGGCCTCATTAATATCCCTGAGGGTATGTTTGGGGATCTGTCATTTCAGTGCTCCTCACATGGGTCAACTGTGCCAGTGTTCGTTGGGCCACCCGGGTTCAAGACATTTTCACAGCTGGGAAGCTCCTGGCCCTGGCCCTGATCATCGTCATGGGAATTGTACAGATCTGCAAGGGTGAGTATCACCTGAACATCAGGGCCCCACCCAACTCTCCACACCTTGCATGTACCTACCCCCTCACACTGTCTTTGAACATGTGCACACCCCGAGATTTCCCAGTTCTGACCTTGAATGACTTTTCTTCTTCACTTGCTTGACAAAGGGGAAAAGAAACCATTCTTCCTGGGGTGGCTGGAAATTGAACATGCCCCACCTGGTTTGCAGAAGTCAGTTCTCCCCTGCTGACCTCATGGCTCCAGCATAGCTACGTAAAGACCCCAGATCTCTGGACTTCTATTGCCCTCTTGCTCCAGCCATAGGGAAGCTCCCTGCATCTTATATTGTACGTTGTCCATATCTTGAAATGAGGAATGGGGGAAATTTTTACACATTTCAAATTACTCATAATCTCTACAAGAGAGAGCTCAACATTCCTGGAGCCCCTGCCAACATTCCCCGCTGGATTTGGTCCTTTCCAAGCCTGAGTCTCTATGTGGTTTCCACGGGAACCATGGCACCACTAGGCTCTGCCCAGTTTCACTGCCTCCTGGAGAAAGTCAGATGACAAACAGAAAGACCTCCCATCTGCCTACAAGCTCTAAAGGCCATGTGGGGTGCCTGGATATTTACTCCAGGAAACTAATTATTTCAACCAGTTATGTTAAGTTCTTTAGCAGGTTATACTGTTTAAAGAAATCACTGTGCATACTTACCTGGCAGGGGAGATACCATGATCATAAAGATGGTGTTCCCAGGACAAGGCTTATCCGTTGTACTCCGGATGTGCTGACCCTTGCAGTTTCTCCAAATGTGAGAAACGTGACTGTATAATTTGTGGTAGTGGGGATTATGCTCATGCTTTCTTCTAAAAGAAAGAAAAAAATCACTGTGCTGTCTTTTCAGAAATAATAAGTCCCTCCTATTCTGGCCCCAATGCTTTCTTCTGATCACTGTAAATCTTATTTCCTGCCCAAATGCTGGATTACAGATGAATAAGTAAATACGGGCAGTTAATCTATGTCTCATTACAATGTCATCAGCAACCTTTCTTGAGGGCCCACTGTGTTCAAGACACTGTGCTAAGGGTTGAGAAGGCAGTAGAAAATCTCTTTGCTGAAGGACCTTGTCCTCAGGGAATCCATACCATGAAGAGGGATACCTCTTAGAAAGACACACACCTTAGAAAGAGAGAGAAGGTTATTGACAAAGAAAGAGTGAGCATGGACTCATATGGCATTATAGAAACTTATATGTGAGTGTTTGTTGTTCTTCATGCTTTGTGAAAACTTTGTGGCGGGAGAGCCTCACAGCTCACTAGGTACAGAGAACCCAGTCCTTATTAAAGTTACGCACTTAGAAAGCAAAACTTCGTATGCTTTCTAATGGCAACTTCTAGATACTGGGTGCTTCTCAGCAGCAAGCATTGTACTTTAATCTCTAACAATCCCCCTGGATTATCTTTTTGGTTTAAATCAAGCCTGAGGCTGGTGAGCAGTAGCTACACACCCACACTGTATGTTCTGTGAATACTAGCTCTCTTGAATTTGGATGCTGGTTATTTTTTATAGAGTGTAAATCAAGTTTTATATTCTATAATGCAAACAGGTACCTATCTGTTTCTAAATAAAACTGTGTACATTTGTAAAAAAAAAAAATAGATATAGATATATCTTAGATATAAAGGAAGGTGGTCAGGAGACTGCCATTGGCCCTAATCCTGTACCTCCAGATCTCAACAAACCAGCCCCCCACCTCCCCACCTGCCCCAGACTTACCCTGCCCTAACCAGTGACCTCCCCTGGCCTTTCCTTCCAAGTAAACTTGCCTTTTAAAAGAACATTGAGAACTGTGCTTTGAACCTGAATGCCCATTTGGACTCCTGGTTACCAGGTTCTGGGGAAGTCCTAGATCTCTATTTCCCTGCTCCTTTGGTCCCACTTCTCCAATGTGTAGGGTTAACTGGAGACATGACAAAGAGCTAGACCATCACTGCAGGGAGGGGCAGAGACAGGACTAGGCAGGCTAAGGGTTGTCAGGCCTCTGGTTTGTCTCTCTGAGCAGCCTCCTTCCCCTTGTGTCTACAGGAGAGTATTTCTGGCTGGAGCCAAAGAATGCATTTGAGAATTTCCAAGAACCCAACATCGGCCTCATCGCACTGGCTTTCCTTCAAGGCTCCTTTGCCTACGGAGGCTGGAACTTTCTTAATTACGTGACTGAGGAACTTGTTGATCCCTACAAGTGAGTTGAAATAGCCCAGCTCTTCCCAAATCCCTCTAAAGGCCATGGCACCTGCTACTAGTAAAAGAGAGCCAGGTGTCCCCTGGCTACTTCTCCACCTCCAGTCCCCATCTGACCGTGACTTGCTCTATTCTGAAGAAAGAGTTATTTGCCAAGAACTTTAACCATTTGCCATACACCCTGCCAGGAAAAGAAAAATGATGCCATGACTGTCCCAGAGCAGATTAAAAGCTGAAAACAGGGCTGAGATAGCACCACTGCCTTAGAGGATGAAATAGCCCTGAGAGGCTTCCTGATATCTTATTTACCTGTCTTGGTACAGGAGGGTCTTTGTGTCTTGAGGCAGGGGAGAGAGGTACATCATGGAGATTCCAGTAAGGAAAGAATCAACAGGTGTGGAGCGGATTCCCAGCCTATGCTATTTCATTTATTTTAAATTGTACTGCCCATATTGAGACAAAATCCGCACACACACACACACACACACACACACCCCAAGGGAGAAGGGAGCATCACAGAAGGCTGCAAAGTCAGCTGCATGCAGAAAGACAAGAGGCACTCCCCAGACCCCATCACAAGGCAGGTGGTCCCAGGTGCCAGGCCTTCCCCCTCTCACCTCCTCTCCCTCTACAGGAACCTTCCCAGAGCCATCTTCATCTCCATCCCACTGGTCACATTTGTGTATGTCTTTGCCAATGTCGCTTATGTCACTGCAATGTCCCCCCAGGAGCTGCTGGCATCAAACGCAGTCGCTGTGGTAAGAAATAAAACTCACAGTCCTTCAAACCAGGAATGTTGACATAGACCTGTTTGATTAGCCCACTCACTTTTCCCTGATCAATGGATTTGTGGAATTAGAAGTCAGCCCAAGTACTCAGGACAGAAACCACATCTTCAAGTGCCCAGGAGCAAACTGATGGCTGTGTTGCACCTACAACAGCAAAAACGACAGAGCTGACTAGTTGGCCACAGACACTGTATGGCCTGAAAAGCTAAATTACTTACTATCTGACCCTTTATAGAAGAAGTTTGCTAACTCCTGATCTGGGGCACTTTGAATTCTAAATGTGATGATTGTATAAAGGAGGCAGGCTCCTCCTCAGAAAGATATAATCTAGCTTGAGACAACACCATTTCTCTCTGCCTTCATTTCTTCCTCTGAAAATCATGCAGCCTGACTCCTTCCCTCATCAGGGAAAAGTGTGTGCCTGTAAATAGTCAGAAAGTGGGAATGGTTTGTGCTTTTTGGGGAAAGAGATCATGTAGATCCACTGCACTGTGGTCTTTGATATCCAGGAAGACCTGGGAGCCATGCTGCTCCCTCACCTGTCTTCACCTGGGCCCAGATGGCTACCCTGCCAAACTGTCATCACATGGCTTATCTCAGAAGACTGTAAAGAAAGAAGCCCTTCAGCGGTAGCCTGTTTCCATGACCTCCAGTCTAACCCTCCAGCAGGACATCTACTCTAAACAACCTCTCCCCCATAATGTGCTAGAAATTGAATGTGTACTTGACTCATAGAACATAGAAAAGGCTAGTCCCCTGAAATTTTCTATTCTTTTAATATATGAAGACTAGTCTATGGCTTCACTGCCTTTTCTTTCTCAGCCTATATAGTTGCTTGTTCTTACAATTTTTCTCTTCTTAGCATATTAGTTCTATGAATTTAGAAATTCTCATCCTATCAATTAGGATCCATTTCTATTTTACAGATGGGAAAACTGAGGCTCAAAAATTAAGGATCTTGCTCAAAGTCTCATAGCTCCAAACTATTGGGGGCCTGACTCACTAGTGTATAATACACATGAGGCCTGGATTCACACAGCTGGCTTCTAGTCCTGGCCCTCCACTTTCTGGGTTTGTGATCTCACTTTGTGCCTTAGTTTCCTCATTCATAAGACAAGGAAAACAAATTTTAGCACATCATTGTTGTTGTTGTTGTTGTTGTTGTGATTATTATTATTATTACCACCATCCACTGTCTCCTTCAGTTAATAGCCCAAAACACTGATTAAATCTACACTGTATGGTGATTGCCGTGGGAAGGGAAGTGGCGGTGCAGTACAGGAGGGACCTGGGGCACTCAACCCTCCCCTAAAGGACCCTAGTCAGAGAGACTCAGCAAGGGTAGAGATGGGAGGGAGTATTGCCAGCAGTGATGTACAAGTGGAGGGCTGTGATCTCACCTTTTCTGCTCACCCCCTTGTTTTCTCTCCCAGACTTTTGGAGAGAAGCTCCTAGGGGTCATGGCCTGGATCATGCCCATTTCTGTTGCCCTGTCCACATTTGGAGGAGTCAATGGGTCTCTCTTCACTTCTTCCCGGTGAGTGTTGTCCAGGCCTTTCCTGGACCAGGGGCCACTCTGCTGTGCATATTGCTCTGTGTATATGTGAGGGGATTGTCTCTGTCAGCAGGAGTCTGTGTGGGCACCTGGGTGGTGACCTTGTAAGGGGTGATTGCTCACATAAGGGTGGATGTGTGTTAACTTGGACGCAGAGGGGTGTGTGCTGCTCACGTGGTTACCTGCAATGTGTGTGACTTCACATGTAGTGGCGAGAAGCCCCGTCCCACCTCATTTCAGTAGGATCCCAGGGCTGAGGAGGTCCCGGGATGCCTGATGCAGTCCTAGGTCTGAGTACTGTGATTAGCAACAGGACAGTGTCTCAGCTGCACCTGCAGCCCAGAGCCCCTTCACTACTTGACTGGAAACAGGCTATGCTGGCTAGAAAGGAACCCCACTCTACAAGGGAACAGGAGGAACATGGGCTTGGGGCTTCTGGGCTGGCCTCTCCTGAAAGTTCTGGGACCAACCTGCAGGTGGGATGGATCATCTCAGAGTGCCCTGTGGCCTCTCCCTGCTTAACAGACATGTGGCTGCGGGTGGCCTTCTCATGGCTGCTCAGGAGACTAGGGCAAAGGATGTGAAGTAAGAGAAATGCGGAAGAGCTGAAGGAAAGCATTTGTCCAGACCCATGCCCTGAGCTCCTGAATTCTCAGGGAAGCCAGAAGCTCAAATGGGTCCAGGAATCCCTAGCTCTTGCTTCTATACCTCTAGGAATCTGGCCCCTCCTCAGTATCTCTTCTTGCTATCTCCAGAATGGGCTGTTGAGACAAGCAGATGCTGGGTGGTTTCCATTGGTGTGGTTCAAAGGGTTCTCCCAGTTTTCTTAGAAAGTTCCCTGTCCCCAGGGCACAGTCTACTGAAAAGATACAATAAAAGTGGTGAGTCCTTGGGTTTTTTTAGCTGCTTCCAAAGGCACGTATCACATCAGGGAGAAATTCTCATGAAATGTCAAAGGAGTGCCATGTTTTCAAGACACAGGGCAAGAAAGAGGGAGTGTAGTTATCCTCTGTACCCCAGGACCCTATGAGACTCACCCACAGCAACCTCGTGTGCATGTTACACAGGAGCAGTGGCCACCTGGAGGCCTCAACCGAGGGCGAGCAGTGGAAGAGCAGTGACCCATGAGGCTCTCTGGGATCTATTGGAAGAGAATGACTGGCTACAGTCACTTTAGAGTGGGGTTTGTCCCTCAGGCAGGCCAAACAGCGGTCTGCATGCATGTGGTATAGCTGTGTGTGCATGCAGGACACGGTGACCCTGGTGTGTGAGGGCTCTGATTCGGAGGCACAGCTCACCCACCAGGCCTCCTCTCCTCATCTTTCCAGTTCCTTCCTTCTTTCCTCCTACTTCCCTCCTCTCTCTTATTCTTTTGTGTTTGGTGTATGGAGAGGATGATCCTTCCTGAGGAATAGGCGTGTGTGTGGCGTGTGTCATGCTTAATGTCATTGTCTCTTCTGTTGTCAGCTAGCTGGGCAAGACTTGTCTCTTGTGAACTTGACTCTTGCAAATGCTGTTGGACCTGGACAGTTACACTTGGTCCTGGCTGCACGTGGAGGAGGGATGTGAATGCGGGGCCCTGGCTATGTGCATGATGAGGCCCACAGAGCACCTGTGGCTGAGATGGGTGCATGAGGCTGTACCGTAGAGGGGCGATATTGTGTTGCTGCATGAAACTAGTGACAGTGGCCTAGGTAGTTGATGATGGCAACTGATAGTGATGCACATGGGTACTTGGAACCATAATGGACTCCCACACTTCTGCCAAACTGCTGCTGTTGGTCCATCCCCCTCACACACAAATTACAATGTAAGTGACAGTTTTTTTCAGAACACCTAGTGCTGCCTCTGTCCTTTCTGTCCCCCTTCTTCCTACCCGGTAAGTGCTTCTTTCTCCCCACAAAATTCTAGAGAAAAGAAAAAGCTAATCCACATTAATATGTAAATAACTTCCAACAGCTTCTTGTATTCTTTTCTCTCTGAAAAGGGATGGAGAAGAAGGGTTGCCTTATGTTAAAATTTCTCTTTTTAAAAATTAACTTTTAGGGTGCCTTTGTGGATCAGTTGGTTAAGTGTCCGACTTCACTCAGGTCATGTGAATTTGAGGCCCGCATAGGGCTTTCTCTCTCAGCACAGAGTCCTCTTCAGATTCTCTGTTCCCCACTCCCTCTGTCCCTACCCCACTCATGCTATCTATCTCTCTCTCTCTCAAAAATAAACATTAAAAATGTTTTTAATAATAAATAAACATTTTTAATTGACTTTTAGGAGCACATGGGTGGCTCAGTTGGTTACGCATCCAACTTTGGCTCAGGTCATTATCTCACAGTTTGTGAGTTCAAGCCCTATATTGGGCTCTGTGCTCACAGCTTGGAGCCTGGAGCCTGCTTTGGATTCTATGCCTCCCTCTCTCTCTGTCCCTCCCCTGCTCATGCTCTGTCTCTCTGTCTCTCAAAAAATAAATAAACATTAAAAATTTTTTTTCAATTTATTTTTAAACATCAGTATTATGGTCATGATATTGTACTACAGTTTGGCAGTATGTTACCAGTAGAAACAGGGTGGATACCTAGGATCTCTCTGTATTATTTGTTCCAACTGCCTATAAATCTACAATTATTTCCAAAAGAAAGTTTAATTTTTAAAAAGGTTAAAATATAATTTTATTCCAATTATAAATTTCTTGTCTATTTTAGAAATTAAAATATTTAATAAAGTCTAAGGAAGAAAATTAAAATTACTCATAATCCTATCACCCAGAGATAATCAGTTAGTATGTTTTTACATGTCCATAATTTCTAAATTAATTGGAATTATACTGTATGGAACCATACAGTTTTCTTTTTTTTTAATGTTTTATTTATTTCTGAGAGAGAGAGAGACAGCATAGCAGGGGAGGGTCAGAGAGAGAGGGAGATACAGAATCTGAAGACAGGCTCCAGGCTCTGAGCTAGTTGTCAGCACAGAGCCCGACATAGGGCCCCAACCCAAAAACCATGAGATCATGACCTGAGCCGAAGTTGGATGCTCTACCAACTGAGCCACCCATGCACCCCTAAATTTTTGAGATCCAAAGCAAGCTCCAGGCTCTGAGCTAGCTATCTGCACAGAGCCCAACGCGGGGCTTGAGATCATGACCTAAGGTGAAGTCGGATGCTTAACCGACTGAGCCACCCAGGCGCCCCAGAACCATACAGTTTTCTACCTTGCTTTACCACTTGACATTGTATTGTGAGCTTGTTCTCATGTAATCAATTTTTTAAAACATTATTATAACTGTAAAATAGTTCATCTTATAGATACACCATAATTTATGTAATCAATCTCTTACTTTTGGGCATTTAGGATATTTCCAATCCTTTTCATCATTAGAGTATCTTTGTATATATACCTTTCACTAACTCACTATTAATTTCCTTAGGATGGCTTTTTTGGGAATAGAAAAAAAAATAGCTTAAGGATATAAATTTTTAGGTATAACATAATACAATGCATACATTACAACAAAATACACAGACTATAAGTGGTTAGATTGATGAGTTTTGAAAGTTGTAGACAGCCATGGGATGCCTGGGTGGCCTAGTCGGTTAAGCGTCCGACTTTCGCTTAGGTCATGATCTCGCAGTTCGTGGGTTCGAGCCCCGCGTCGGACTCTGTGCTGACTGCCAGCTCAGAGCCTGGAGCCTATTTTAGAGTCTGTGTCTCCCTCTCTCTCTGACCCTCCCCTGCTCACGCTGTCTCTCTCTCTCTCCTAGAAATAAATAAAAATATTTTAAAAAGTAAAAATAAAAAAATTAAAAAAAAGAAAGTTGTAGACAGCCACGTAAGCACCATCCAAAACAAGATACAGAATATTTCCACATATCACCCAAGTTTCTCTTTCTGGTCTACCACCCATTCTCCACCCCCAAAGTAGCAACTACTTCTTGACTAGGATATCAGTGTTTTTAAGGCTTTCCATGGACAGGCAGTTCAGTCTCCATGTATCAGAGAACCTGTGTCCCTCCAGGATGGAGGAAGCACATTTTTAAAGGGATTAAAGCATTGTGAGACCCACAAAATGAAGGCATAATCATCAGTAACCCCAAACCACTCAGACTATACTCAGGGTCTCCATGCACCCAGAATCCATCCATTATCCACTGGCTGCCTCTGGTCTGCCTGCACCTGCACTTGTGAACGTGGGTCCTGGGACAAGTGGGCTGGAGTGTGCATGGGAAGGTGGGTACCTGGTTAGGGTGGGGAAGATGCTCCTGTGTGAGCAGAAGGTAGGCATGGATGAGGGAAACTGGGCTGGGAAGGGAGCTTCCTTGGGTAGTCCATGGGCCATACCAGGCTGACCTCCTTTTCTCTCTACCAGGCTGTTCTTTGCTGGAGCCAGAGAAGGTCACCTTCCCAGTGTGTTGGCCATGATCCATGTGAAGCGCTGCACCCCAATCCCAGCCTTACTCTTCACAGTAAGGGCCCCTCCTTCTGCCAGTCTTTTATATACCCTCCCTCTTTGCCCTTGCCCTGAGATGGGAGTTCACACTTCCCACACACATCCCTGTCCCCCTTCTGGCCTGCTCCTAGGTTTCATTGGGTCTTAAATAATATGGCAAATGGTATACATGAGCTTTGTGAATATCAAGAAAAATAACAAGGAAAAACCCTGAGTCATGAAACACCTTCAGGCTCTCACCCTGGCTCATTTCTATTCTCCCATCCTTTTGGGTCAGACTGAAGGGACTGTCTCACAACTCTATAGCGTCATAAAGAAACTTCTACTTTCTTGGCTCTCTCCTGCACCTGTTGCACACAGGGTTGCAGCTTTGGGCCCCTGCTCCTGGCCAATTGTTGTACACTCCCACCACTCCCCTCAATCTTCTTACTGCGGGAGGCTCTGCCTATCTCTTGGGAAACATCACTGAAACAAATTCAGTGTTTTGGGTAGGTACACCAAATAAGAAAATCATAAAGAAAGGAAGACTGGTAACTGAAAATGGAGAAAAGGAAACTTGGGATAAGGAAGAAATAAAGATAAAATGGCCCAGAGTAGAGTCATTTAGAGGGGCAAAAAGAAAGAGCAAAGACTTGTCCCCACTGAGCCACTGAGTCTTTTGAGTTATTTTTTTTCTTTCTGGATCCTGAATGAAATATTGAAAATGATTTTGTTCCATCAGAGAAGCAGTTAGACCAGGATAATAGAGGTCTCAGGAGTCAAGTGTAAACATTGTACAACTTGAGGGGGAGTTTCAGAATGTTCAGATATGGGATGAAGGCCATTGTGCTTGGTTAGCTGTGAAAGGTGCCTGCAGACCACCTAGTACTCCCAGTGAGCCACAGCCATGTTTCCAGTTTGAGCCATTGGTGCAGTCCTGTGACTGCAAGACAAGTACAGTCAGAATCTGGCTTATTCATCTGTTAAAATCTTCTAGATTATTTTCACCATCAGATCTTATAAGAGAACTGAATCTTCTCTTGGCCTTAACAAGTTAACAAAGGGGCAGAACACAGCTCTGAGAGAGCCACTGAAATGACTTTCAAGTTGGAAAGTAGACTCTGTCAAGAAAACCCCATGGGTATTTTATGAGAGTTAGATGGGGTAATATTTGTAGAACACTAAGAACAGGGCTTGGCACCTAGTAAGTGCTTTATAACTGTTATAAACAGTTATATTTTTGGCTGGGATTGTTATAAAACTGTGATATTTTTTAAAAATGGGGGGGGATAAATTAGATGACTCAGCCAAGAGAAGAGAGTGAGGGCAAGAATAAAGCTTTAATCTGCAGTTAACAATTTTCCCTAAGGGATTAAAAAAAACAAAAAACAGCTTGAGCTACAACCAAGGAAGAAATATAAGTGAGACCATGGCAGACACAGAGCCACTGCCACCTGTATGGCCAATCCAGTTGTTTACAGCCAGTATCTGTTCTGATTCGTTAGTGCCCATGCCATACCAGTGGTTAAATGTTTTTATTATCACTCCTGCAATAAGAAATAACTTCTGGCGATGAGGGTGTTAGCAATGGCCAGGATGACCAGGAGATGCTTGTAAAGTCTCCATTTTGAGACATTCATCATAAAATGCTGTTGTCTTCCTAGAGGCAGAACAGTCCCCTGACCTGTAAATAGCTCCTCCAGTGTCCAAATACCTTTCTGATTATGATGAATTTCTCCCATTTTCCGCAGTGCGTCTCAACCCTGCTGATGCTGGTCACCAGCGATATGTACACGCTCATCAACTACGTGGGCTTTATCAACTACCTCTTCTATGGAGTCACAATTGCTGGACAGATAGTTCTTCGTTGGAAGAAGCCTGACATCCCCCGCCCTATCAAGGTGCGAGAACTTGCCCTTGGGACCCCCTCCCTCTCCTCTACTGGTTCTAGCTTCAGTTCAGATTTTTAAATCACCTTGTTCTCAGCTGCTGACCACTGATCATAATCTCTATGATGGTAGCAGACCCTCTGGGAAGCAAGGGCTATGTATGAATGGGCCAGCTGTTTCCATTTTCCGCTGGAGACAGGACCAGAACAAACTGCAGCTGGAAGAATAAGTTAGATTAAATGGTACTTTCATCAGGTCATTTCTTGGTTTCCTATGACTCTTATAAACTCCAGTTGATTTTTCCAGACTCCCTTATCTCCAACGTTTCCCTGAACCTGCTGGTCTGGCCTGTCTCCTCCTCATCCTTCCAGATAGCTGAGTTTACTTGAGCTATGTCTCCATCCCAGAATGAGTTTCCTTCTCCCATCTGCCTATCCAAATCCTAACCATTTTCCACATAGACCTCAAGTTCCTCCTCTTCCCTGAAGCTCCCCAGTCCACTCCAGCCCTCCATGAGCATCCCTTTTTAAACTGCGATGGCCCTATATGTAGTAGGGTGCTTGGTGAACCTATTGATGGCTACAAGAGATAATTGTGTGGTGGGAATGAATGGGATTGCTCAGAACAAAATATGTGAGAGTACCCTGGGTTCTCCTGCAGATTAGAAGAATAGAGTGTACCACTGAGCTATTTGAACAATCCTATTCTGGAAACAGAGGTGACTAGATCCTTCCAGAAGGTTGTTCCAGCTGAGGAATTCTAGCTCTCCAAATCTGTTTTCTACTGCCACTTTCCTACCACTCTTAGAAAGCCTGCTAGAAGTATAACAATGTAGAATAACCCGTCCCTCCCCCAACCCTTGCATACTCTCTGAGAAGAGATGACAAGGAAGAGAAAGGCAGCTGAATCTAGAGTCTTGAAGAAGACTCTACTGGGAACTCCTACCTGTGGCCAACCAGATAGGATGAAACCCATAGAGCTGATGCTTCTTTTTGAAAACCCTGAGGCCCAAGACTGCGTTATACTATGGTAGGTTTCCTGATTTCTTGGGCCTTGGCAGATTTATCTTCTCAAGTTGCTTGAGAGAAACACATTGAGACTGACCCTGGGATCAGAACTCCCATATTGAGAGGGATGGACATTTGCCCACATGGTGCTCAGATGAGGGCCCTACCTAGAGCTGGGCAAGGGGCAAGGAGCCTGACAGATCCAGGCCACTTCCCTCTTTACCCTCCCTCATTACTCCTCTTCTCCTCCACCCTATGACCTCAGCAAATATATACCAATATACCAGCAAGCTTATCAATCTCAGTGGGTTTCTCTGGCTGCCACAAACACATGGCATGGATGACAAAGCCTTCTTTGATCCTGCCCAGAAGAGACGATCTAGTGAGGATCATTCCTTCCCAGTTCCTCTCTCCTCTTCCTGTCCCACTACCCAAGTTCACCAACGCTTGTTGACATAGCACTTGATCTGTCAGGCATAGGGGTGTGGAAGCCACAGAGCTGAGTGAAGCCTACCCTTTGCCCTCAAAGATGCCTCCCTGTAGGTTGAGAAGGAGGACACCCTGATCCTGGGGCCCATGGGGTCCACACAGCTAACAGCACTTCTGCTCCACAGATCAACCTGCTGTTCCCCATCATCTACTTGCTGTTCTGGGCCTTCCTGCTGATCTTTAGCCTGTGGTCGGAGCCCGTGGTGTGTGGTACTGGCCTGGCCATCATGCTGACAGGAGTGCCCGTCTATTTCCTGGGTGTTTACTGGCAACACAAGCCCAAGTGTTTCAATAACTTCATTGGTGAGTTGTTGAGGGTGCTGGATGGCTAGAGGGCCTTCTGGTCTGGACTGGGTGTCCTGGTCAGAAGGCCTAGGCTGGTCCACAGAGCTCCATAGAAGAAGACAGGATGAGAAAGGGTGGGTGCCTTCCCAGAGACTTCTGAGGAGAGGAGAACAGCTGAGGTTTGCACACAGACCTTAGCCCTGTAAGAATAGGCAACTTGACAGCCATCCTGCAGGAGCTGCCTGGGATGGAGGCCAGAGGAGACCCTGGAAGTGGTGGTCAGCAGGCATAGTAGGGAAGGTGAAGAGCTAGGCTTTGATGGGATTGGGCAGCCACCAACAGGCTGCCCAGAGACAGAGGAGGCGGCAAGATAGCTATCTCCTGGAATGGAAGTCTCCTGAAGGTGCTGGCAGCTCTACTAAGTCTACATCTGGGGCAGGAGATCTGGGCAGGGTTGGTAGGATGCTCAGCACTGATCTGTTCTGTGTAACCTTCCATAGAGCTGCTAACTCTGGGGAGCCAGAAGATGTGTGTGGTTGTGTACCCCGAGGTGGAGGGGGGCTCGGGGACAGAGGAGCTAAATGAGGACACAGAGGAACAGCGGCAGCCCATCTACCAACCCACTGCCAGCAAGGACAAGGACTCGGAGCAGCCCCAGCCCTAAGGACTACCATCCCCTCTCAACTGACTCTTTCCTCCTACACCCACTTTTTACCCTCCTTCCCGGCCTAGATCCCCCCAACACATACACACACACACACACACACACACACACACACACACAGGCACGCACACAGGTGTGTGGATCTGGGTGTGTGGATCATAGGTGTGGGTGTAAAAAACTATAAACAAAGACACTGACACTTGTACCCAAAGAACCAGCTTCTTGCCACCAGGGCCTGTGTCTAAAACCCTGGTGAGAGTTTGCTCCAAGCAGTGGGAGGAGAGTGGAGCTGCTGGGGGTACCCTACAGGGCCTCCCCGCACCACCCTGAGGGCTCAAACCTCACTTGCCTCCTCAGGAGCCCAGTTCAGTACTGCCTTTCCTCCCCATTCCTGAGCCCAAGAGAGGCCTCCCCTCAGAGAAATGAAAGCAATAGAGAGTCTGTTGGGGAGGGACAGACTCAAGCAAATCTGTCTCTTTAAAAGTCAGCTGGAGAGACCAGTATCCCTTGCCCTTCACTAGGGACCCAAGAAATCAGAGATATGCTTCCCTCTGCCCTCTCCTCTCTCCCTCCCCGTGTACCTCCCCCCACCCCAGCTTGGGCTCCCTGGCTAGAGCAAGGTTCCTGTCAGGACACCACCTCCCTATTGAGCTAAGGACCAATGAGCAGGAGAACTACCCCCTCCTCCTAACCCCAAGCCAGGCCTGTGGAACAGATTGGGAAAGGCTCAAATTGCAGAAACCCAGCCCTGCCCCTCCTGCATCCTGACCCCCACTCGGTGCCAAAGCTTCCTAAAGCCAGAAAGTCTTCTTGTTTTCAATGTAGTGGACATTTCTCTCCTGATGGCAAATCTGCTCAGCTCCTCTTCCCTCCCCACTCCCATGAGAAGGAGCAGTCACTCCATTATCCCTGCAGCCATACCCCCCCCCCCGCCCCCAACATGCCTCCTGCTGGTGCCCCCATCATGTCCTTTTCCTCCTCTCTGGCTTGGCTCCCGGACCAACCAATGTGAAGGCTCCTCAAGCCCTTCAGGCCTGAAACCCAAGCCAAATCAGCCTTAAGTCACCTCCCATCCAAGAACTGGACCTAAAAATACTCCCTGATTTCTAACCCTCAGGACAGACCTGGTATGAAAAGCCTTCCTGGAATGGAGGGCAATTTCCCACCCACCCCCCAGAAGTGCCCATCCCATAAGCTGGGAGACTGTCTGGGGAGAGAGTGTCTTGTGAAGGCTAGTTCATATCTCCTCCTCCTCCAACTCAGATAGCCCCCTCTCTGGTCCCACCCCTGCCTGTCTTAGACCGCCTCCAAGACAGGATGAAAGGGCAGCAGCAGAAGGTACCCATTTTGGAGACACATTCTCTATGGTATGTGGACTTCTGGCCATCCTGTGGGCGGACGCTGCCTTTCCCTGTACTCCAGAGGAAGGCCACCATGTTTGCCCTGCGTCTTGCAGCCTCCCCGCCACACCTGCTGTGCTAAGGTATAGGATCCTTTCATCGCAAAGCAGGAGTCCCCCTTTGCTACCTCCCTGTACCATCTGCTTAGACTAGAACACGTGGGGAGTCGTCCTGGCTTGCTTGGCTCCACCAACTCCCCACCTGGCATGCCTGACCCCCTACTGGTGAGCTGCCAGGTTTGGTTTGAATTCTGGTCACTTCCAAGTGGAGGGCGGGCTAGGGCTGGCCCCTGGAGGGTCAGGGGACTGTCTTCCTGTTCTCTGTTCTCATTCCTCCAACCTCCATCCCTCCTTCAATTGTTGGGGTTGATTTGTTTGTTTGTTTCATAAAGTGAATGCCTTACTTTTTTGGATAAATATTTTTGAAGCTGGTATTTCTATTTCTTTTGGATTTTTTAATGTAAGGTTGTTTGGGGTGGGGGTGGGGGAGGGCCTTATATACCTGGATAATAATCTTCTGTCTTTGAGTTGGTTGAGGGTTGAGTTGGTTGAGTTCGTTTTGTGGAGGGTTGTTTGTTTTTTGTTTTTTGTTTCTTTTGATGTAATAAAATTTTAAATGGAAATGAAGTTGTTGGTGGTAATAATTCAATGATCTTCTGAGACAGAGTCCCCAGGCGTTTCCTATCTCGTGAGGAGGCTTTGGTTGCCAGCTTTGTCCTAGGATGGCCCTTGCTCTGTCCCAGGGACCCAGTGCCATACAAACAACCACCTCTTTGGGTCTGTTGTTGTTGTTGTTGCTGCTGCTGTTGTTGTTGTTGTTTTAATCCCCTCTCGTTTTGAACCAAAAGCTTTCTCATTTCTTCAGTAAAGTCGGAAAGTGTTAAAGTTCCTGCTCTGTGCCCTGTACAGAGAGCCCGCAAACTAGCTGGGAAGAAGAACCTCCTCACTGCCCAGTGGGATGTGGATGACAGACAGGACTAAGCTGAGTGGAGGGAGGCAAAGGCAGGGTGGTTCCCCAAGGCCGGGTCAGCAAAGGCTTCTGGCACCAGGACAGCTGGCGCCAGGTGGGAAAGGAAGGGACAGGCTAAGCCTGTGGAGAGATGCCAGGGAGACTTAGGAAAGCACCCGGCCAGATCCGAGGGGTTTGACTGGGGGGACTAGGAGGTGAGGCAGGGTCCCCCTCAGCTGCACAGAGCAGACTGACAGGACTGCGTCTGGTCGGAAGACTAGGAAGGCTGTTGAGTGAGGACAAAAGAAGGAGCAGATACAGTAGGAACAAGTCTGCCTGGTGCTTTGGGTTAATTGCTGGAGGAAGTTGATGGGATTAGACCCAGTCCTTGCTTGGAGTGCCTCCTTTGTGGGCAGCCTCCCAGCTGCCTGTCCTGGGGCAGCATTACTCCAGAGCCAGCACTTCTGGCAGACATAGGCAGGGGAGGGGGGTTATTAAGACATCACCTCCTACCATCTGGGACACGTGAGGACACAGGAAGGCAACATGCCTCCACTCGCAGTCCTGGCCTGGCCCCAACTCTCCTCATTTGTGCCTGGCATTTCTTCTAGACTGAGACTGGAGGTGTGCCAGTCACAGGGCACAGATGCTTGGCTCTGAGTCCCAGGTCAGCAGCCACTAAACAGCTGTGTGTCCTTGGGCAAGTCATTTAACCTATATAGCACTTTTGGAGAAAAGAAAAAAAAAATAGGATTAAACCTAATCTCAAAGGGCCCTTCAATCTCCCAGCCCAAGTTGTCCCCGGAGAGCAAGGGCAAAACGGGGCAGAGGCCAGTCTTGTGCAAGAGGCTGCTCTCCAGGACTCACATCCATCCGTTTGTACCCCCTCTGCCCCGATACACACACTTTTGCTTTCCATGGGCTGCCAGCGGATCCTCCCTGTTGCCTCACTCCAGCAAGTCTAGCCCTTCCCAATCCCCTCTCACCTTGTGGGGACACATGTTCCTATCCACCACCACCATCCCCCTAAGGTGACATTTGCTGACCTCTTTAAGCTGGCCAAATGGGCGAATGTGGGTCTCCTCCTGGGCAACATGCATTTATTTTTAACCTGGGCCTTTACCCTGTCTTAACCCTGTCAGTCACTTTAATGGTAGGAATTCGGATGCTCTGACCTTAGGGACTTTGAGGGTCACTGAAATCATAGCTGCTTGAGCATTCATTTGTTAGGCGGACAACATATCTTAGAACCATCGTGTCCAAGGGGTTTGCTATATGCTATGAGAATAGCAAACTTATTCCTGGATTTTCCAGATCAGCACAGATTTCAAATACTTTGTCCCACTGACTCCCCGAAAATATTCATACTTGACAATCCACCTCTCCTAATTGTAATTCAGGCAATATGACCACCACAGCTAAAGAAGTCCAAAAAACAGATCTGACCCTGCCCTCAAGGAGCAAATAGTCTTCAAGGGAAAGAAGGCACATGGCACATACGTGTGCATTTCTGGGCACTGCTGACTGCCCACACTGGGTGGACTTCGAGCTGAGTCGGCCAGATCCCCGGAGGCTGCAGATAGCTTGTCTATATAAGAGACACAGATAAACCACAAGAGGTGGTCAAAGGAAGGGTGGAAGAAGACTGAACATTTACTGACAACAATTGCTCTCCATACATTATCTTATTCAAAGTTTAATTAAACAATCCAACCAAGGAGACTTTACCACCATTTTACAAGTAAGATTAAGTACCTTGCCTGAGGTCACCCAGTTGGGACATGACAGAGGTAGGATGTAAGCCCAGTTCTCTCCGACACTTCACTGCCTTGTTTGGCTGCCTCCCTGTTGGAAGAAGCTGGTGAAGGAGGTGACTTTTGAACTGAGGCCTGTTACAAAGTCACTAAGATAATATATCATGCATTGTTTCAGTTAATGCAAACAGGTAGCAACTGAAGCAGTAGAGGAGAAAATGATCCTGCTGGCCAAGGAGTCTCCTTTCCACTCCAGAGTAACTCCACAGAACCCAAGAATCCCCCAGCCCTTACCTGGCACTGACCTCCCCTCCCTTGTTCCTGTCCAGTGCCCACTCCTCCCCTGCAGAGACATCCATAATACCACCCTCCCCACCCCCGCGAAACCCCTCGGTTACTGGGAAACACTGATGTCAGTACTCCAGCAACGTCAGCCACCAGCCTGGGAGGTGAGGGACCGAGATCACTTATCTCCCTGTGGCCCCAGCCTTTCTCATTTCCTGCCAGCTCTATTTGCACACTTCCCGGCTTCCTCCAGCGCTGCCCCCCCCAACCCCCCACCGTTCACTGGCTGCTGGCTACTGACACGGTCTCTCCCTCCCCCAGGACAGCTGACTGAGGGCAAACATGGCTCTCTGAGTCACACAGCTCCCCTTTTCCGTACCCCTTCTTGCCTGGGGGTTTCAAGAACGAGCCTACTGCCTTTTCCCCCAGGGCCAGTGCTGCATCCTTGTATGACCTTGGGAGGTTCAGCCTTTCAGCCTTGTTTTCCTCTTTTATAAGGCAGAGATAAAAAATACCCTCTGTCTTGCTTACCTTCATCCTTAACTCACAGGGAAATGATCAGCATGGAAAAGTAAATGTTTCAACGATCAAAAAAGCATAACCCCAGAAAATGCCAAGCCTTAACCATCGTCACTATTCCAAAGTCGGAGAGGGCTAGAATTTCTTCTCATTGAGACAAGGCCCTGGCCCCAGTCCTCTATCCTGCCACTCTCCCAGTAACCACACTGCAAGTCCCCACCCCGCCATGATTCTTCCTCCTCCTGGGGGCCCAGGGGCGGCTTGCTCTTGCCATGGCTGTGGAAGACTGCCCTCTGCCGTCCACCTGATGCCTGACCACAGCAAGCCCTCGAATCTTGAATTCTGGACCAACATTGCCACCTGGTGGTCAATAGAGGCACTCTTGCCAAACTGAAGTACTTCAGCCCTGGTACCTGTTTGACCCAAGGTCCTTTGAAAAGGAGATAAGCCAAATTTCTCCCCATCTGGTCCCTGACATCCATCTCCAGGATGCACGCTGATCTCCCCATTCCAGGACAGGGCTCTCAGAGAAGTACATCAAGCTGTGCCCTTGGGGGATAGGGAGGGAGGAAGACGCTAACCAGCCTGACAGGTAAACAGCCATGTCTGTATTTGCATATTTTATTTTAGCATTCAATGCCACACATATCGCCTCTGCATTTGCCCCCACGGTGGTCTGGCCCTTCATGTACCCTATTTATCAAACCTTCTGGCCTCCACAGGTTACTCACAACATCTGCTGGTGATAAAAGACTTGGTGACATTTCTGTGTCCTTTCCTTTTCTGGACCTATAGTCCCTTTTGTAAGTGAAATTCAACAGGTAAAAACAGAGCAACTGTAATATCTCTAACAGGAGAGGGTGGGGGGTTCCCAGAGGGAAAAGAAAAGGGAAGGGAGAGGGGGCTCAGCATGAGACCAAAGGTGCAGAGCTTGGGCTTCTCCTGGAAACCCTGCAACAGAGTCCCAGGAAGAGGTGATGACAAAAGAGAAGTCTTCTCAAGCCTTGCAAGAGGAAGTGGACCCAAGAGACACGCATCGAGGTCAGAGAACGGCTATGCAGAAGGAAAGACAGCAAACCGAGCTGCAGTGAGTGCCTGAGCCCTGCGGCACAAGGCACAGGAAACAGGGCAGAGCCCCAGGACCAGAGCAGGGGGGGTTGGGGGGGGGTGCACAGTGCCAGCCTGAGGCTCTGGCAGTGCGGAGCAGCTGGAGGAGAGAGCACTGGAGTCACCAGAGGAGTGCGGCTGTCGGCTCCTAGGGCAGCAGCCTGCCTGCGTCTGGGGCACAGGGCCCAAGTCCTGAGCAGGTGCCTCACCCAAGCCTTGGCAGTCAGTGGCAGTGCCAGGCTGCTAGGGCTAACCGGGGGCTGGAAAAATAAAAGAGTGTTCGGGCTATTGCACAGACCCTGTACAAGAACCTAGCAAATGCTCTGCGCCACAGTGCAGGCCCCGGGTGTGGCTTGGTCCCAGGACCTGTCACTACTTCCTAAACCCCTCAAACACCCTCTGGCCCGAACCCAAGAGAATGTCCTGGGAGGTGGGGCTACAAAAGGAAGGGGCTGCCCCTGGGGGTAGGTGGAGCCCAGCGTTGGGGGGCGGGGGAGGGGGTGGTGGCAGAGAGGGAGGCGTGTCAAGGGAGGAGCTCAGATCAGGCAGGGGGTCGGCACTGGCAGAGGGTTTTCTCTGTTCATTCTGACTTGGCACCTCATCTGCACAGAACTTTTTAGAAGTCGGAGGGAGGAGGACACTCAGAGTGAGGTGTTGCCCTCAGGGAGGACTCTGGAATCCCCTGGACTCAACAGGGAGGGGGGAGGAATCCCCAGAAGCATCAGCTCCCAGGCATCTGAGAACCCTGGCTTGGACCCTGACCAAAGAGTGCTCCCAACTGCTAAATAGGCCAGGGGCCCCCTTTATCTAAGCTCTGCACCCCTTCCCCTGGGGTGTGCCCTGCCCCTCCCTAAGTCACCCCAAGGAGAGAGGAGGAAAAAAGGGAAGAGAAAAGAGGCATTGACTACAGAGGAAGGAAAAGGAAACAGCAGAGGAGGGAGGAGAGGCCACACAGGAGTGGGTGACAGAGGAGTCTGGAGAGGGCAGATCTAGGGCAGATCTAGGGCAGGGGGAGATAGGGAGAGGGCAGGCCAAGCATCCCAGAGGGTGCCCCAAGAGCAGGGCCGCAGGGGCGGGGAGGCGAGGGGGCGGGCCGGCCATGTCCCACGGGACCTACTACGAGTGTGAGCCCCGGGCTGGCCAGCAGCCGCTCGAGTTCTCGGGGGGCCGAGCGGGGCCCGGAGAGCTGGGGGACATGTGCGAGCATGAGGCCTCCATCGACCTCTCCGCCTACATCGAGTCTGGGGAGGAACAGCTCCTCTCTGACCTCTTCACTGTGAAGCCGGCACCTGAGGCCCGAGGGCTTAAGGGACCCGGAGCCCCTGCCTTCCCCCACTACCTGCCGCCCGACCCACGGCCCTTCGCCTACCCGCCACACACCTTCGGCCCTGACAGGAAGGCGCTGGGGCCTGGCATCTACAGCAGCCCGGGGAGCTACGACCCCAGGGCCGTGGCCGTGAAGGAGGAGCCCCGGGGGCCAGAGGGCAGCCGAGGGGCCAGCCGTGGTGGCTACAATCCTCTGCAGTACCAAGTAGCACACTGTGGGCAGACGGCCATGCACCTGCCCCCAGCCCTGGCAGCGCCCAGCCAGCCCCTGCGCGTCCTCAAGGTAAGAGCAGGTCTCCGGTCCCTGCCACCCAGGTGCTGGAGAGAGGCCTGTGCTGGTGCCGGACTCTGAGTTCCCCGCTTACCCTAATGAGTCTTGTGTTTGGTGTTGCTCTGTGGAACTGACCTAGCCCAAAGTCCTCTGTGCTCACCACCCGGCTAGGACCCCTCTTTGCTTCTCTGTGAATCCACGCTTTTCCTGTACCCCAGGGATTGGAACCCAGTGTGTCCCGCAGCCCCTGTGGCCAGCCAACCTGTCCTGACCTCAGATCCCACCAGCTTCTCTGCTGCCCATCAGCCCTTTCCTCTTGTTTCTCTGCCGCCTGCTTCTAGAAGAGAAAACACCCACTGATCGTAGGACTAGAGACTCGAGATAGACTGACGACAGTGTCCTCAGACCATGTGGGAACACGAAAGGAAGTTTTGGTCAGAGCAGGGGACCCTCTGCATGTGGCAGGGCAGTGGTTGTTCTTACTGAGAGCCAAAAGTTGGCTCTGGATCCCGTACCTCTTTGCCGCCCAAGGGTGCCCGTGCCACTGGGATTCCTGCCCTGCCTCCACTCTGCTTCCTGGCCAGAGCCTCACCTCTCGTGCTTCTGTGCCCCCTCCAGGCCCCTGTGGCCGCTGCCGCACCCCCCTGCAGCCCCCTCCTCAAGGCGCCGTCCCCAGCTGGCCCCTCGCACAAAGGCAAGAAGGCGGTGAACAAGGACAGCCTGGAGTACCGGCTTCGGCGGGAGCGGAACAACATCGCCGTCCGCAAGAGCAGGGACAAGGCCAAGAGGCGCATCCTGGAGACGCAGCAGAAGGTGCTGGAGTACATGGCAGAGAATGAGCGCCTCCGCAGCCGTGTGGAACAGCTGACTCAGGAGCTGGACACCCTCCGAAACCTCTTCCGCCAGATCCCCGAGGCTGCCAACCTCATCAAGGGTGTGGGGGGCTGCAGCTGAGCTGGGCTGGCAGACTGTGGCACCAGCCCCCAGCCCGGCCTGACCCTGCTGAGGTCCTAGAGGCCTTCACAGGCCGAGCCTGAGACATAGACCGTGGACAAATCGCAGCGGGTGGCAAGGGAGAAGGGCAGACCCCAGCATGATGATTCTTTGGCTGAATAAAATTGCACTATGACTCAGGAATGGGCCTGCACACTGGGCCTGGGCATTGCGGGGAGGGGGGCGTGTTGCATGTGTGGCATGGGGGCCTCAAGGGCGGGGAATGCACGTGGCTGGGACTGCATACCTCTCGGTTCAGGCACAAATAAATATCCAAGAATACAGATACACTGCCCCCAGCTCTCCCCTGACACACCACACAGCCAGGCTGTGTGTCTGTCGCTCTGCTCCTCTCTCCCCCTGCCCCCACCCCAACCCACTCCATCCGTCTGGATAATGAAGGCACCCCACCCCTGCAACCCCAGAGGCCTGGAGCAGCCTCTGGATATTTCCCTATCAGGGTTCTGTGGCTTGTGGGGGCATCGCAGCACCACCCAGTCCCTTTGCCTAGGCCTGCTGACCCCAGCACCTTGATATATAGGTCTGGGGGCGCCTGCCAGCTTTCAGATAGCTCTGCCACATTTATGGTCCTCTAGCTCTTAATCCAGGACTCGACCCCTTGCCTCCAGTTCCACAGCTTGAGCCCACCAGGCTGACATCCCCCCATGGCTCCTACTCACCCACTCCCTCTTTGTCCCTCATTCTCTGGGGCTCGGGTTCCCCAAAGCACTAGAATCTGAGTGCCTGGGGGAGGACTCCGTTGGGAAAGGCCTGAGACCTGTGTGCGTAGGAGAAAGTTGATAACTACGAGAACAATCCCCTGTCAGTGAAACCCCTTGGTTTTTGTTGTTGTTATTGTTGTTTTAAAGAGTTTTTATTTTATTTTTTAAATGTTTTATTTATTTCTGAGAGAGAGAGAGAGAGACAGCATGAGCAGGGGAGGGTCAGAGAGAGAGACACAGATCTGAAGCAGGCTCCAGGCTCTGAGCTGTCAGCACAGAGACCGACGTGGGGCTCAAACCCACGAACCGTGAGATCATGACCTGAGCCGAAGTCGGACGCCCAACCGACTGAGCCACCCAGGCGCCCCTGTTGTTGTTTTTTATTGTTGATTTATTTCTGAAAGAGAAACAGAACAGACGCACGAGCAGAGGAGGAGCAGAGAGAGAGGGAGACACAGAATCTGAAACAGGCTCCAGGCTCCGAGCTGTCAGCACAGAGCCAGACGCTGGTCTCAGAGTCACAAAAGGTAAGATAATGACATGAGCAGAAGTCGCACCCTTAACTGACTGAGCCACCCAGGCACTCCTACCAGTAAAATCCTTTATGCAAAGTATTCTTTCTTGCATAGAACTCTAGTCCAAGAGGCTCCATTTGAATTTCCCTCCAGTTCTTTCTAGCTGTGTGACCTGAACCAGTGACTTCTCTCTGTGCCTCAGTTTTGTTATCTGTACCACAGGACTAGTATTAGTACCCACCTCACAGTGTTGTTATGTTCATGGATAAACAGGGCCTGGCACATGGTAAGACGAATGAATATTTGCTAGAACTGAAAGGACCTCAAGATTTCATCTAAACTTCTCAGTTTGCAGGTGAGGAAACTGAGGCCTCAGGGAGGGAAAAGGACTTAGCCAGAGTCACACGATTGCTTATAGGCAGAACCAAAAAACGCTCCACAAAAATCACAGATCTCAAGAGGTGCTAGAAGAGACCTCAAGAGATCGGCTGGTGGGCTTTGGCCTCAGACAAGCAAGATAGTGTGAGCCACATCTTACAGATAAAGCAGCTGAGGGCCAGAGGGGATAAGAGTCATTCTCCTGAGGCTCTCTCTGTCCCTTTGCTGTGTCAGTACATAGCATTTGTCTCTACTCCGTGCTCACACCCTCCCCACAGAGACACACAGCACAGGGTGGGCCTGAGAGTCCCTTCAATAAGTAACCAGGAATTATGGGCACAGTGAGAGACATGAGACACAATAGGGGCTAGAGTCTCTCCTGGGCTGCCAGTGACTTGTAGGCCGCTGCTGAGAAGGCCCAAGTTAGACATTAAGGAATAACTTTCTGATAGGAGGGAAAGTCTGGATCTTCCCCGTCACCTCTCTCACCTTCTCCCTCCCTTCCCCTCATCTCCACATCCCCAAGGGCAGAGACTTCCTACATCTTGGGCATCCGTGTGCACCAAGCCGGCCTCACCCAGGACTCAGTCCCTTTCCTGCCTTTGCTTCTGTGTCCCTCAGCACCCGGTCGTACATCTCTTCCTGGATCCCACTGGCCCAGCTCTGGTCTGCGCAGACAGAGCTGAACCTCTATAGATGGTTTATTCCCTCATCTGTGGGGCCTCTTGAGTTTGTAAGGGAGGAGGCGCCAGTCTCTGTGGATGTCCGGGAGAATCCCGCACCTTCCTTTTAGCCCAGGGGGATGGGTTGCATAAGGGGGGTTTGTACAGAACATGGTAAGTGACTCAACCTCCGGATTTCCTCCTCTCAGCTCAAGACCACTGCCCCTTGACTTATTTCCAAGGTTCTGGGTGATGGGACCTGGGTTGCTTCAGCATCAACTCCATGCTTCTTTCCCACAGCTCTGAATTGGGCTTCCTCCCAGCCCCTCTCCATCTTCAGGGCAGGTGCTTGGCACCGGGGCTGGAGAAGGGTCCCAGCCGCGCTATGAGAAAAGAACACGCCTGGTCCCTGCATGACCAGAAGTGTCGAGCATGGCCCAATTCTCTGGCAGGTCACATCCCAGGGGGACAACAGGTAGCCAGAAGTCACACGTTCTGAATGAGGCTTTTAATCTGACCTCCCCTGGTTTGGGCCAAAGTAACTTATTCAAAAAGTATTTGTCGAGCATCTCTCCTGTGCCAGGCCCTTGCAAGATGTTGAGAACACGGTAGTGGCCGAGCCAGACCCAGCTCTTAGCTGAATGAGTAGGAAGAAAAGGGCAACAAGCAAATGCACTGTCTTCCTTTGCCCTTCTAGGTGCCCCCATCCTTTTTTTTTTTTTTAAATATTTTTATTTATTTCTAGGAGAGAGAGAGAGACAGCGTGAGCAGGGGAGGGTCGGAGAGACTCTGAAATAGGCTCCAGGCTCTGAGCTGGCAGTCAGCACAGAACCCAACGCGGGGCTCGAACCCACGAACCGAGAGATCATGACCTAAGCAAAAGTTGGACGCTTAACCGACTAAGCCACCCAGGCACCCCTAGGTGCCCCCATCCTTAGTCATCCTGCTGGGTTCCAGGCATGACGGGGCGTTGGAGGGCAGCAGGAGGGCAAAGTTGGGTGCTTATTCCCCAACTCTCTCCAGTGGGGGACAAGTACTGTCCACTGCTCTCCTCCACAGGATCCCTGCTCTGGTGGCCCTGGGGGCTGTAATAACCCCCCACTGCAGCGAGCCGGTTTCTTCATCTTGCAGGCTCTGTTAATCCCATTCAGTCACACCTTTACAAACACCTTTGGTCAATCCATTAATAACTCCATTTGGGGGAACCAAATAAATAAGCAGGAAGGGGGATTATTTTAGTTGGGGTGGTCAAGGAAGGCTTCTCTGAGAAAGTGACACTGGAGTTGAAAACATGTCAAGGAGGAGGCAGATGTGCCACATTGGGGCAGAAGGGTTGGCAGAGGGGAGAGCAAAGGCGAAGGTGCTAAGATGTCCGGGTGATCAAGAAAAAGAAAGAAAGCCACGTGAGGCTGGCTGAACGGAAAGGAGGAAAGGGATAAGCAGGAAAACACCTCCCTCCGTCTAGAATGGAATTGCATAGCATTCTCTTTCCATTCCCTCTGTGGGACAGGACAGTCCCTAAGAAACTGAGGTGTCACAGAGAGCAAGCATCCAGCACCCAACCCCTTTTCCAACCCACCCTCACCCCCTTTTCTGAGGGAAAGAAGAGGCAGAAAGAAGTGCTAGTCCTCAGGATGCGGTGACTTTAAGAAACCAGCAAATCAAGGTCCAAGCAGCTCACACGTGTGTTCCCATTGCTTTAGGCTCCGCAGTGGGCTCAGGCCCACTTTTCCTTCACGAGCTGAACTGGAGACCAGGATGAGAGTGCTGAGCTGTGAGACAGGACCTCAGGCCCCCGGGAAACGGCTGAGGAGAAAGAAGCCTATTTGGTGATACCGGGAAGAGAGAGAGGAAGCTGCCCAAGGTGAGCCCAGCCAAGGTCAGTCCTGCAGTGGCTGCTTGTGAAAGCTGCTCCCCTGCTCAGTGCACACCTCCCCACCCCACCCCCCATGGATTGCCACATGCCTGGGCCCCCAGGGCCCCCATCCCAGTGTTGCAAGATCCCGGTTGGGGTTGTGGGGGTGGAAAGGGGCCTCTTCACCTCCACCCCTACCCTGCACCAGCCAGGGAGGGGGCTATGGGATGCAGGGGGCTGTATAGGAGATGCTGAGGCAACAATAGCCAGGGCTGGCTGAGGGCCTGTGCACCTCCTCTCTGACAGGCCAGTCACTTCCTGTCACCCTCGCTGGCCCCCAGCAAGCAGACCTCTCTTCTCAGCCTGTGCTGTTCCCAAGTGGGAATGGTTTAACTTGGACAGGACTCCTGATGGTCCTCTATTGGCCACTCCTATAAGCAGGCCCTGCCCCAGAGAAACTTCATCGGCTTATGAGAAATTCCCTGAGGCTACCCTGCTGGGGACATGGTGGGAATGGCTGCAACTGGCCATCAATTCTGACTTCCGGAAGTAGCCCAAGGGTCCTAGGACTTGGAAACAGCCAGGTTCCCTAACAGGGAGAGCCCCACCTACCGAGCTGTAGCCTCGCCTTTGGTTTGAGAAACAGAGATCTAAGGTAGCTAGAGGCAAGCCGTGCGGAGTATGGATCCCCACCCCCCCACCCCACCAGCCAAACTTCATCCCGCGGCCCCAAACTGTCCAACCCTCTGTTGCCCCCCACACCTAGCACTGTTGCCCCTGGCCAGGCCATCCAGCCCTGCTGCAATCGGGACGGTTTGCAAAACGCCTGCTAGCTCCCCCTTTGTCACCATCTGAGGTTAAGACTGTCCTCGGGAGATAAGCCCAGGCCCCACCCGCCCTCCAGAGCGAGACTGCTGGCCTGCTGCAATCGGGACGGTTTGCAAAACCCCTGCTGGCTCCTGCTCTGTCACCATCTGAGGTTAGGACTGCGCCCCAAGATAAAGTCTAGCCCCGCCCACTGGCTCTGCCTGCAGACCTCTCAGGCAGCATGGCCCAGAGACACAGCTCCCAGGAAGCCTCCCTGAGGCCCAGCACAGAGATGCCTTCTGCCTGGGCCTCCCCTCCCTACCTTTCCGCTCCATCCCTAGCTATCACCCTGTCCCCGCACTGGTCATCTGCTCTCTTCATCTTCCAATCCCCATCCTTCCTGCCCCCTCACATCCCTCCTGTCTCCTCACCACACCCACTTATGTATTCATATGCTCGAAGAATACTTATAACACCTACTCCAAGCTGGGCACTTTGCTTGTTCTAGAAGCTACAGGATACACAAGGAGAACAGTCCCAGCCCTCATGGGGCTTAGAGACTCATGAGGGGGCAGACATTCGTAACACCACAAATAAATTGATAACTCAGGGGCACCTGGGTGGCTCAGTCTGTTAAGCGTCCGACTTCGGCTCTGCTCACGATCTCACGGTTCGTGGGTTCGAGCCCCACATCGGGCTCTGTGCTGACAGCCAGCTCAGAGCCTGGAGCCTGTTTCAGATTCTGTGTCTCCCTCTCTCTCTGACCCTCCCCTGCTCATGCTGTCTCTCTCTCTCTCTCTCTCTCAGAAATAAACATTAAAAAATAAATAAAATAAAATAAATAAATTGATAACTCTACATGGGCAGTGCTGTGTGGCAAAAGTAAAGGGGCCACTGGGACGGATGTTAGGAAGGGCACCTGAAGGTCAGGCAAGGCTTTTTCAAGGAAGTAACATGCAGATACGTAAAGGTGAGAAGTCGGTCTGGCGAAGAGCAGAGGTTCCCAGCAGATGGAGAAATGTACCCCAAGGCCCCAGCCAGGTCCTTCTTGGTCACTGACAGTGGCTGGGGGACAGACCAAGTCAGAGAGGGGCTGAGACCAGATCTCCATCTGAAGAGATCTGGAGCATCAGATGGAAGACCCACCTCCCAAAGGAGGAGGACATTTCCTCTCCTCTAAGGAGAAAGAAGGGACAGCAGGCCAGCAGCAGACACAGACACAGGTAGGACGTAGCAGGCTGTGGCCAGTTCTGTTTTCATCATGAGAAGAGGTGACTGCCAGCGGCTAAGCAGGAGGCTCTGAGAAGCAGGCTCCAAGGTGTAAAGACCCAGGTGCTGAGAGGAAAGAGGACTGAGACTGACCGGAGACGGTGCTGTTGAAGTCGATGATGACAATGAAGTGACAACAGGCTATTCTCTTGGGTGATTTCCCTCGGTGGCCCTTAGCTGCTGGGCACAAGGGTGGAGAAGTCAAAGTTGGGAGGCAGGATGGACAGCATGGGCAGTGAAGGGGGCTTGGGGGCACCTTTGAGGGAAGGATTTGGTGATGAGCATGGAACCCAAGGCTGAAGATGAAATGACAGGAAAGGCCAGCGGTTCTTCCATGAGCCCCTAGAACAGCTGCAGTAAGCGACTTGAGCAAACAAACCGTAAGGAAAGGAGATCATATCAGAGAGCACGATGTTTGATTCAGTTATTTCATAGGTGCTGCAGTTTCTGGTGATGATAAGGCTCCTGGAAGTGGCTTGTGAAGGTGGAATGGAGAATGTTAGAGACGGGCAGGGGAAGGAACTGAGAGGTCAGGGTGCTGGACGGAGCATCCACACAGGCAACCCCACCACCCAGACATCCTCTGCTCAGCCCCATCCTCTCCCACACCCCTTCCTCCTCAGCACCCTCCCTCCCAGTCCCTAATTTCCTCCCTCTGCACCCTCTTCTCACCTCTTCCTCTCTGGGGTCTGCCCCACCCTTTCCCACGCCTCATCCTCTTCCTACACTGCTTCCCCCCAATCTCCACCTGTTCTCCTTGCCCCCCTCTTTCTCATCCTGCCCCCCCCAATTGATCACGATCATGCTATGGCCTTGAGAACACTGTTGCATAGTGGGTTAAACCCCACGTTTGCCACCTCCTCACGTGACTGATTTTGCTGTCACTCGGTTGTAAAATTGAGGTATTTTATAATAATACCTACCCTGGAAGGTTGCTGGAAGGAAAACGTGAGTCTAAAGTTCTTGGAAGATGTCTGGGCACAAAGAAAATGCTCAAATGACTGTTATTCTCACCCTCTCTCCTTACCTCCTCTCTCTCCTCCCAGCCACCTTCCCACCTCTATTATCCCTCTGTGCCTACTTCACACCTCTTCAAAGAGGCACAGGCGAATCAGACTCAGCCCCTGCCCACAGTCTAGCAGGAGAATGAGCACAGAAATAAATGTCAGGAGAATATAATAAGCGCTAGACGTGCAAGAGCCATTATTGGAGAACAGAGGCTATGCAACCACCTCTGCGTGGGGGAGTAAAGAAAAAACTCAGCAGGCGGGCCCTCTCAGCTGGCTCTAGGAGGATGGGGAGGAATGTGCCAGGCAAAGCCAGGAAAGAGGTATTCCAGCGGAAGAAACATGAGGTGTTTCTTGTGCGGTTTCTGGTGGAAGGTACGAAGTTCTGCATGCATGTGTGAAGTTAGGATGAACCCCGGCTCTGGTGGGGGCGCTCCTCCTATGCACGGCCACAAGGGGGCACCAAAGTATCAGGAGTGGCTGCAGAGGGGCCGGAAAACAGAGAGCCACTTGGACCTTGACTCCCTTGCTCCAAGCCTCACCACCAGGATTTTCCCCAAATGGGCTGCCAGGCCAGAAAAGAGGGAGTCTGACAACGTGCAGAGTAGGGTTTGTCTTAGAAAAAGAACAAGAGTCCCCTAAAGATTTGTACACATGCTGATAAGAACAGAACGGGTCTCCAGTGAGTTGGAAGTGTCTCTGGAATATGTACCTTTGACGCGACTTGGTATTTACCACGAGCGTGGACACTGTTCTCAGCTCTTTACAAATCTTTGCTTTCTCCTCAGAGCAACCTTGTCAGGTAAGTACAATCATCCTCCTTTTGCAAATGGGAACACGGAGGCATTGGGCCAAAGTTACGTGGTAGAAAGTAGCAGAGTTGGTCTGGCTCCAGCATTTTGTGGCCTCCCTTTGTAACTGCCATTCCAGCCACAGCTGTGGTGTGTCAAAGTATCGAGTCCAGCCTCCTGAGGAAGTCAGCAGCCCTTCTGGAAACTCTCATCCTGTCAGGAATTAGCTGTGTTGCTTTATGTCATGTCACCCCTGACCAGTTTCCTCAAAAGTTAAACAATGGGGTTAGGTTCTGTTCCTTCATCCACAACACGGGCAGATGACTAGGCCCTCAGGACTGTGCTGTGACTACAAAGCCAGTCAGGAAGCAGGCTTACCTTGCAGGAGTGGAGGATGTGAACGTAAAGGGAAGGGAAGCTGCTCCTGTGTGAAGTGGGCCTCCTCCCCTCCTGAGAGTGTGGAATTTGGGCAGGAGGTGTTAAGTAAGAAAGGCTTCCCAGAGTAATTATAGGGGAGGTAGGAACTAACCAGGCGGGAAGGGAAGGAGAGCAGGGGAAACAGGATGTGAAAGCACAGCGTGAGCAAAGAAAACAGAGGGACCTTCAAGAGCTGGTGAGAACATCTTTGAACATCTTCTCCAGTTGACTTTCCCTCGCAGCATGCCTCTCTGTGAAGCCTCACAGAGCTAACACAATAGCCTCTCCTAGGAGGTGTCAGTCAACCAACATGTGCTTGTTAAGCGCCTACTAAGTACTCTACACGGATGGGGGTGATGCCTAAAAGTCTTGCAGTCTAGTTAGAGTCCACCCAGTTCTGATATCGGGGCTAGTGCCATGCAGAAGCCTTGTTTGCCCATCCCCACTGAGATAAGTAGGCATCTGTGACGCACAGAGTGCCCCCCCCCCCACCCTTGTATTAACACCATTTTTTTTAGTTCTGGGAAGGTTGTCCACTCAGAAAGGCAGGGGAATTAGGGTGAGAGATGAAAGAGGGTTAGGAAGGGCTCCCAGATGGGGCAGGCTCCTCTTTGGAAAGATCAGTTGAGGCCTTAGGAATAACACTGCCCCTCCCTGCCCCCCAGCTCTCCACTCTGGCACCCCCACCCCCGGGGGGGGGGCGGTAAGGAGCTTTTGTCTTTGTGGTTCACATCCGGCCTCCTGGGGGTAACTGTAGATTTAGTCAACAATACTAGAATCTTTTTTAAAATATGGGCAGGAGTGGTGGAGAGGGTATGGAGAGAGGTAGTAAAGAGAGGAAAGCCAGAAGTAAGTGAGGCAGGGAAGAGAGGAGCAGAAGACAGGATCCAGGGAGGGTTAGGAGGAGCCACTTGCGAGATGCTGCTGCTGCTGCTGCTGCTGCTGCTGCTGTTCCTGGGAAGTGCCACAAGCAGATGCCTCCACGATGAGACACAGAAGTCTGTGAGCCTGCTCAGGCCCCCTCTCCCACAACATGCCCCAGACTTCCGCTCTTCCTCCTTCAATCACAGTGGCTCTCGTGATCCTCAACCCCTGAGGATCCAAACCTGCTATATCAGAGATCCTGTATCAGATGGAGTTTGGGATCCTGAGAGAGTCAGAATGAGAGGGGAACCTCGAGCCCTGGTGGCTGCTAGACAGGCGGCTAGGCGACTCCAGGGTGTCCTTGCAGGTAAGTGGGGGAACCAAAGGGAGTCAGATAGGGCTGAGGGGCAGAGGGCTACAGAGGAGGACAGCCAGAGAAAAGGAACTCTAAAGATGTTGAGGTGAAATTGACCTCTTGTCTTTTTAAGTCCCTCCAGTGCAAGGGCCCCTGCTTCTGAGTCGAGACCCTGCACAGTACTGCCATGCTGTCTGGGGAGATCCAGACACCCCAAACTACCACAAGTGAGTTCAGGTCATTGAGAATGTATACAGTGCCTCTTCAGGGGTACCCACAAATGTCTCCAGCTCACCTACAGGTATTCATTCTTGGCAGGTGCAGCCTCTTGAACCCAGAGTACAAAGGAGAGAGCTGCCTGGGAGTAAAGGTGAGATGTGGGGGGACCTGAAGATCTTTGGCCTGCCTAGACTTCTCCAAGACCATTATTAGTACCAAAATTGCGTAATGTCCTTCCTAACAAATGCATATTCCTAAGCCCCTTCTCACCCTGGCAATTTACAAAATCAGAGATGGGGAGGAAAGGTAGCAGGAGTCCTTATTCTGACCAGCTGCCTACATGACACTAGGGCAGACTAAAGATAGAGACTGTCCACTCCTCACTCCTAGTACCAGTTTCCTATTGTCCTCATCTGCTAAACTAGATGCTGCTTTCCACTCCCCACCAGATCCCTGATGCCCATCTCCGTGGTTATGCATTGTGGCCAGAGCAGGGTCCCCCACAACTGGTCCAGCCAGATGGGCCTGGGGTCCAAAACACTGATTTTCTCCTGTATGTGCGGGTTGCCCACACTTCCAAGTGCCATGGAGAGGTGAGGCCCTAATCAAATCCTTTTCCCTGTTCTTCCTCTCCTAATCTTAAATATCCTAGGAAGGGGGTAGGGAGCATAAAAGCAATTTTTATTAAATTGTGCTTATTTGAGGTAACTTGGGTCATGTTGATGAAGTTTGGGTGGGAGTTAAACCCCTTCATGCCATCCCTTGGGACCATCCCTGTTGAGTTCCATGAGTGTCTATTTTCAAGAAGATTTCTTCTATGTTCCCCCACATCCCTGCTTTCCACCTCTACCTTTCCTGGCCCATCCACAGCCTTCTATCATAGCCTATGCTGCCTGCTGCCAGCTGGACTCAGAAGACAGACCCCTTGCTGGTACCATTGTCTACTGTGCCCAACATCTCGCCAGCCCCAGACTCAGCCATAGTGACATCGTCACGGTGACTACTGCATGATAAATAGGAAGATGCAAACAGGTTGGGGAAAGGGGGCAGGTCACTTAGCTTCCCATGAAGTGGAAGAATCTATTAAGGTTGGAGGAGAAAGTGCCTCAAACTCTAAGAAGAGCTGATTGGGCAGAGGGGCTATGGAGTGGCCCGTCAATCTGCTCCACACCCAGTCCCCTCACCATGCGGTCATTTATCCTTAGGCCACACTACATGAACTGCTCCATGCTCTGGGTTTCTCTGGACAGCTCTTCAAGAAGTGGCGGGATTGCCCTTCAGGCCCCAGGGGTAAATGAGAGGAATGTCAACGAGAGGGGATCACTACCGTCCCTCCAACTCTTTCCTTCCAGTTCTGCTCCACCCTTTCTACGTTTTCCTCTCCTCATATTGCCTTCTTCCCTTTCTGCGCTCAGTTCCAGAGAACTGTTCTACAAGACAACAAGTCACAAGACGAGATGAGTGGGGACAGCTGCTTCTGACCACCCCAGCTGTCAGCCACAGCCTGGCCAAACACTTGGGAGTGCTAGGGGCTTCACTGGGTGTTCCCTTAGAAGAAGAGGTGAGACTGAGAACATCTCGGGGTGCTGGAAGGAAGAGGGAGTCACCAGGTGGCAACCGGCTACCTCTTCCCTAGGGCCCTTTGTCTTCACACTGGGAGGCCCGACTGCTCCAGGGTTCTGTAATGACCGCTACCTTCGATGGTGCCCGGCGCACTCGACTCGATCCCATCACTCTTGCTGCCTTCAAAGATTCAGGCTGGTACCAAGTCAACCACAGCGCTGCAGAGGAGCTGCTGTGGGGCCGGGGTGAGAACAAGAGAGAATTGCAGAGGCACACTCACCACCCCGAGTCAGCTTGGGGGCAGTGAGAGAGGTTGGAAGGGGTGTAGCCAAAGCATAAGCATGGTCAGTGCTGAGGGGTGTTGGGGGCTTCACTTGTTCTGAGGGTGCTCTCTCTCTTCCCACCTCTCAAGCAGGATCTGGCCTGGAATTTGGCCTGGTGACCACATGCGGGGCTGACTCCTCAGACTTCTTCTGTACAGGCAGGTGTGTGTGCTGAGTGGTTGAGGGGCCATACAGCTGTGAGGGATCCTAGTGTCAGCTGCCATCCCTTCCACACAGCGGACTGGGTTGCCACTACCTGCACCTGGACAAGGGAAGCTGTTCCTCAGACCCTGCTCTGGAAGGCTGCCGCATATTCAAGCCCTTGGCCAATGGGGTGAGACCACTGGAGAAGAGAGAATGGAAGTGAGTGGGCATGGAGAGGAGTCAACATCTACGGCATCTAGACAAACACTATTCTCCCTCTTGTCCCACCCTTCAGAGTGAATGCTGGAAGAAGGAAAATGGATTCCCACCTGGGGCAGACAACCCCCATGGGGAAATTTACCATTCCCAGAGTCGTTGCTTCCTTGCCAACCTCTCTTCACAACTGCTCCATGGGGACAAAACCAGGCAGCTCTCTCAGATCTCATACCTGAAGGAAGCTGAGCTGACTGGCCGCTGCTACTTACATCAATGCACAGAGAGGGGAGCATACAAGGTGCAGGTAGAGGGATCACCCTGGGCCTCATGCCTTCCTGGAAACGCTATTCAGGTGGGTATCATAAGTGAAAAGCTATGTAGTCCCTTGGCAAACGGAAGTTTGAAAGTGCTTGTTTGGTAGTACTATCCAACCTACTCAGATGTTCATTTTTATCTGAGTACCCATTGAGTCTGTGACTCTGATGTAGATTGTACAATCCCCTTAGAAGAAGGGCTTGAGCAAACAATTGAGGTCATAACTATGCCCTGCGATGTATTTCCTTGCAGATACCTGGGTACTATGGTCTTCTCTTCTGTCCCTGGGGTCGGCTGTGTCAGACGAATGAAGGTACCAATGCTGTTACTTCCCCACCTGTGAGTCTTTCCACCCAAGACCTGTTATTCTATCTCTCTTTACAATTAGCTGGGCCCCCAGGCCACTCTGTGGGGAAGGAAACACTAGAAGAGCTGACTGAAGCCGTACTACAGGCTCTGGTGAGCAGAGAACCCGCTGGCAGGTAAAGGGACAGTTCAGACTGGGGATTTATACAGCAGGCCAGGGGGACTGCTTAAGTCGGTTACTTCACCATCTCCTCTGAAGACTTTGTCCCATTCCTAAGCCTGCACCTGTTTCAGGAGATAGACTCTTCCGGGGACTCTACCTCCCTTAAGAGATCCAAATGTCCCTGTAGGTGCTATTTCCACAGCCCCTCCACTACCACTGGTCTGGTGTTCACTGTGTACATGTGGAAGTCCTCTGGCTGCCATGGGCCCTCGGTTGGTATGCTACACAGGGCCCTGGCCCTGAGTCTCAAGCAGCAGCCCCTAGAAGTGTATTATGGAGGAGCCAGCTTTACCACAGAACACAGCAAGTAAGACAATACTAAGTAGCTTTCTTTCAAATTCCTAAAGTCCAGATGTTTGAAATTGCATTAAGCACTCGCTCATATGGGTTATTTCGGAATACCAGTGTGATCACCTCAGACCTATCACCATGTGACACCTTTCCTCCAATAATGGAGTTCCTCATCTGTAGGACACGGGATCCTAGTCCTCTTCCTTCCTAATGTATTAACAGGCTACTGTATTAGTTACCTAAACACCATAATCTAACCCTTTCCTTGAGCCATTTCCCTCACTGCCGTTAGGTCTCCTTCCAAAAATTTAAGTTGCTAGGAGACTTGGATCTTGGTGTTTTTCCTACTTTCAGGTTCTATATTCCTCTGAGTTCCTGTGTAGTTGATTGGATGAAGCAGGCTTTCATGAGCTCTGTGTATTATAGGGGTAAAGCCCTTTACTTCCTAAACCTGAGCATTATTCCAAGCCAAATATTACCTCTATGTTCCTAGGTCGCTGGTTACCTTGGACCGTAATTCCTCCATGACTCATCTAGGGCTGTCCGTGGGGGTCTGCCTAACTCTGCTTATCCTGGTGGGTACACTGGGAACCATGGCCTATCAGAAAAGAGCTATTCTTCAGGTGGCACCATCTGCCCCTCACCATTCACCAGAGCTCCAAGACACAAGGGGCCCAGCTGAAGGAATAAGAGAGGTGTGATATTACCCAGACTATGACAGGGTAGATAGGGCAGATTATTTCTTGGAAGACAACTGGATGGAAAGTCTATACTTTTCTCAGAACGCCTCTTTCTCCATGTATCAACCTTATTCCAGCCTTGTAATGAAAAAATGCCAGACTTATGGTTCTGAAGATTCTTTATTTCGATACAAAAAATAAACACTTCAACCTGTAAAAATTGTCACTTGTTTTCATATTGAAGAGCAAACTTAAAGGACAGGTATCTGTTACCAGCTCCAAGGATAACACATATGCTTTAGAAAAAGCCATGGCTATTTGGATTCAAACAAACATTAGCATGGAAGGAGTAATTATCTCCCTCTCCTGGCTTTCCCATAATCTTACAAAATCATCACTAGGAAGACTAACAGTTGGGATGTCACATAATTATGCCAGAACCTGGTAAGAGTGGTAAAAATCAGCCACCTGAATCCCTTTATATAAAAACATGACCTTTTATGGTCCTTCTCTCCTGTTTCTGGAGCAAGAAGACCTACTTTATAGCCTCATGGGCCAGCAATAGGCTTGGGTTATAATGTATAGGTTCCTTTTGGTTATACTCCCAAAAGAAGCCATTGAATTCTTGAGGGTTTGACATGCAGAAAGATGCAAGCTAGGAGGCCCACTGATCTGGATTTACTTAGATTGAAAACATTTCTGCTGGGAATCCAGTTGACAGGCTATTAACACTGAAATAGCCAAGCCTGTCCTAGTCAACATGTTCAGTCAGCTCATCAAGACACCATCCCTAGACCATTAAGTGACACATTTGAAGTTCCACTGTAAAGTTGTGGCTCCATCAGAGATGATTATCTTCTTTGATTTTAATGCCCATCAGTCTTTACCAGCTGTAGCAGCCACTGCTTGGTAAAATTTTGCCACAAAGTCTGGCTCACTGACCTCCAGCTGCCTGACAAATTCATTGCGCTCCTGCTCAGCCCAACCTCGAAACCACTGATCCCAAAGACGTAGTTGACATTCAAAGATACAAGGTGGTCGGTTTGTTCCAGACACACTAAGCTGCTCCAGGCCTTCCAGCAGTGGCTGTAATTTTCCCGGCACTGCCTTAGCTACCAGGTCCTGTAGGAAACGTTCACGCTGGGGACCTGACCAACTGGCAAACCAGTGAAGAATACACTTCATCTCTTGGGAAGTGATGTAAGACATTGGAGGAGGGGAAGAGTTAGTAACACTGTCTGGTACCGAGGGTAAAGGAGTAGGGAAGGGTAGTGGCATCGAAGAGGAAGATGATTCCACTGGCATCCTGAAAAATAAAAGCACTGTTATATACTCTCCAGATAGGGCAACCAAAATACAACTTCCCAACAAGGAATCTTATCAAAAATCAGCATCTACAGATCAAATTATTTCTCACCAATTCAACTTACAGGAAAACAACAGCACTTCATATAGGTTATTATCCAATTACCTTAGAAAAGTCACCCCAAAATAACTTCATTTCATATTTGCCAACCTCCCACTCTTTCAAACCCAGTGCCTTCCCCAACCACTGCTTCTCTCCATTACTCTTATAAAGAATCTAAAAATAACCAACACATTTCTTGCTCACTCTCTCTGGCCTACTTCTGTGTTCCAGGTTGAGTAAAGAAAAATGGTGTTGGTCCACGTCATCTTCCTTAAAATGAAAAGAGGTGCGTATTTTTTTTTAATCTAGTACATGCAGCTGGTGAGGGCCTAGGTACTGATAATTCCAGAGCTTTTAACAGTAAAAAGTCATAAATGATGAGTCTTCTTTGTAATGTGCACATAGCCTCTGAAATATGCCAAAAACTTCGTAACATCCATTACTTCCTTTTATTTCTTGTTAAAGCATCAGGAAAAATTAAAGAGCAGAGTAAGTGACAGTGCCTCACCCAAAATAAGATAACACAGAAAGGAAAAAATAGAAGCCAAGTGTTTTTTCAAGACTGAAAAACGTCTAGTTGGTTTGATGGCTTAGGAGTATGACAAGCATTAAACTGCTATAGATGGGGCACTTGGGTGGCTCAGTGGATTGGGCGTCCGACTTCAGCTTAGGTCATGATCTCCCAGTTCCTGGGTTCGAACCCCACGTCGCGGTCTGTGCTGACAGCCAGCTCAGAGCCTGGAGCCTGATTCGGATTCTGTGTCTCCCTCTCTCTCTGACCCTCCCCTGCTCACGCTGTCTCTTTCTGTCTCTCAGAAATAAATAAAACATTAAAAAAATTAAAAATGAAAAAAAAAACTGCTGTAGATACAATTTTATGTCTTTGAAATTTTTCCTTAAGGTTGAATTTATAATACCTATCGATGCCCTGTCATTGATTTGCATCAGTAATGCAAACGAAAGGTCAGTCGACTTGCATAGGTTTCGAGTTCCAGTTTGAATTTCTAACAACGAAGACTTTAAACTATTTGCCTACGACCTATTTTACTGTTTGTGTTTCTTCTGCTGCAAGTTGGAGTCTTCGTATGACAAAGAATGGAATCCCTAAGCAATTAACATCGGTTCCGTGCCCAAACAGTACAGGGAGGGAGCCTTTTTCACAGCGCTCCTACAAAGCTCCTAATCCTAAAGAAACTTTCTTACTCGGGGAAAGGAAAAACTAGCCGAGTCTTGCGACACGGCCTTCCCAGCAAACTCAAGTTCAATGATTTTGAATTAGTTCAGTTTCGTCCCAAAGACACGGTGCCGCCACTTGCTCACTTTGGAGGCCACGGAGCCTGGCATTCTAAGATCCCAAATAGCAACGTAGCCTTAGATGGGAGTGGCGGGGATTCAAAGACTGGGAGGCGGCAGCTGTACCCGTAGGAGAGTGGGAAGTGTGCCCTACTAGGGTAACCCGCAAACACCCGCCGAGTCTGACCCGGCCCAGGGAGGGACTTCTACCCCCGCTTACCTCCCCTTTCCTCTCACAGGGCACCTGGAGACCGTCACAAAGTGCTTAAACTCCAACTGTCGCCGCCGCTTCCATGTTTCCTGAAAACCCTAAGCAGCGCCAGTCCGGCAGCCCACGCACTTCCGGTCCCGGATCGGGCCCCCAAACACCCAAGCGCCTCAGCGCCTCAGTCTTAGGTTCGGAGATAGCCGAGTAACTCCGATTTTGGTTAGCCAGAGTCGAAGGCTTCCGAGTACATTCGATTCACAGCCTCGGTAAGACGAAGATAACCGAGCTCTGAAACCAGGGTGAGGGAGGGGGAGCGGCCGGGAGGATGGGAAGAACTGATTGGTGCCGATGTGGAGACGGAAATATCCGAGCTGTTCCGGAGGAACCCGGGGAGTTCTGAGTGGTAATCGAGGGGTTGACTATGGCAGTGGGCGGGGTCAGCTCGGTCCGTTCGAAGGGCGTTGGCGGAAATTACCGAAGATGCCCGAAGCCGTCGGGACGGACCCGAGTACCTCACGCAAGATGGCGGAGCTGGAGGAGGTGACTCTGGACGGGAAGCCTCTTCAGGCGCTGCGGGTGACCGACCTGAAGGCCGCACTGGAGCAGCGAGGCCTAGCCAAGAGCGGGCAGAAGAGTGCCCTGGTCAAGCGGCTCAAAGGGGTGAGGAGACGGCGTTGCCGGGGTGTCGGAGGGGAGCGGACCCGGTAGAGACGAGTCTCTGCCGCGGCGCAGGCGCAGTGTCCGGGCTCCGCGCGAGCTCGCTCAGGCCGCCAGCGCGAGCCTCCGGATCCGCGCGCACGGTGGTTGGTGAGGCTCGCGCTGGAATAGAGATAGCGCCCGTTCCCGCCTTAACGGCAGCAGCGCGAGCCCAAAACGGGAGGGTGCGCGCTACTCTCCCGGAGTGTCTTAAGCTCCTTCCTCCTTCCCCCACCCCCTCCTTGTTTGTGTCTGTGGTTTCGGCGCATGCGCTGCTGAAGGAGTTAAATCCCACTACTACCACCGGCGTTGCTGGCCTGAGGGGGGCGAATTGGGCTGGGTCAGAGTTAGGGGTACAGTTGGGCGGAGGGGTTAATGGGGCTGGTGTCGGTATCCGAAAGAATAGAATTGGGACAGGGTAAAATATCCCCCTGATTAGATTAGGAGGTGAGATGAAGCGAGACCTTGATTTGAAGGGACTCGGTTGTGGAGCGGTGTATAATTTATTCCGAAGCGATTTGGGTGGATAAGAGTTTGGTGAATATTGGTGAGAGAGGTGGGGCAGGTTGGTATATGTTGCGGGTTTTGAATCGATTTGAGTAGTTTAGGGTGGTGGGATCGTCATGAGATGGATGGATTTGTGTGTATAGATTTGGTGTAAACGGAGGCAAGGTGAGGATCTTTTGGTTTTAATTGGGGTTAATTAGGATACATGGTCTGTAGTGCATATTAGGGCTGAGTTGGCTCAAGGGTTGAATTGACAGACCGTTGCCTGCCTGTACAGAGCTGACGGTTTCATGTGTGTGGATTGGGTCAGCCACAGTTTAGAGTCTGTGGTCATTTTGTTCTATAGTCTCCTTTTTGAAATGTTTATAGACTTGATAAATCTAGGTGCCACTCTGTTGGAAACAATACAGATTCACTCAAGTAGATCTAGCCCTGGGTAACTGACCAAGTAATTCAATCAAGCCAAACCCAGCAGCCCCATGTTGGTTTCCTGTATTTGAAGCTGACTTGAGTATTTGAAGTCATTTTATCTGCATGGCCAGGTTTAGAAAGGACATTAGTCAGAAGTGCAGTAGATAATAGAAATTGTAGTACGGTTCTGTCACTGTCACTGATTTTATTACATAGCCAGGTCGCTTGTTTTCTCCATGTGCCTGCATTTTACATTTGTACATTTGGGACCAGTAACCATGGCTACTTTTAAGGGTCTTCTGAAGATGAGTAAGAACAGTATTAGTAAAGGGATTTCGTTCCTGGAAAAGGAGTACAGTTTAAGTGTGTACGGTTAGTCATTGCATTCAATGAAGAGATTGGGGAGTGGTGGGTTTTTTCCCCCTAGTTTCTGACTTTTGTCATTCTCTATACCAGGCTCTAATGCTAGAAAATTTACAGAAACACTCAACACCCCATGCCGCATTCCAGCCAAATTCCCAGGTAAGAAAAAAGGCTTATTAGATAGGGTGGGATCTTTGGATGTACAGACATATGGAAGGACACGATGATGTATATTTGATGCTTAATTCCTCACCAGTATTTTTCTAAATTCCCTGGGTTGGAAAAGTCCTCATATCAGACCAGTTGAATTCTAGTAAAGAATTCAGAAACAGAATTAGAAGAGCTATTAATTACTTTCTGGTGCTTGCAAAAAAAGATGTTCCAGTTGATTAAGTGTAGTACAAGAATCTGAAGTCATTCATTTGTCATTGATTTGGGGAAAGTAGTTGATGTCTTTGAATGAAGATATGAGGTAGACAATCAATAGGGCAGTGTAGGATAATACTTGCTGATCAAGAAGAATTCTTGTGTTGACATAGATTTTCCAAGAATTCAATCCTTTGGAAATCATCCACCATTACTAGCGTTAATGCTAACTATGCACTTACTTCTAAACATCATTAATTAGTCTGTTACTTAGGGCAAGAAACATAACCTTTGGAGGCCTTGGATTCCTCAGTTCCTATGTATAATATGAAGAAAGGTTGGACTATATCCATAGTTTTATAACTGCTCTGCTTTAGTTTTGTAGAGCTGCTTTTGGGGGATTTCTGGGGAAGATAACCTTTTTTCCCAAGGGAGCAGGTGCTCACACTCCCCTCCTAACCAAAGTCGATCTTTTATCTGTTTTGTATATTTAATTTCAGCATAAGATTTTTTTAGAAGAAATAATTCCACAGCTCGAAAAAATAAAATTCTTAGACTGCGATTTCATGAGATTCGTTTCAGCTTTTAAAATCCCCTCATCATAGTATGTTGTGCACTTAAAGGGAACATCTAGGTCTTTGTTAGTGCTGTTGTGCAGCTCCAGTACTAGATGAAGTCCCAAGATACTATGGAAAAACAAGAGAGCCTTCCTACTCCCTTGTTATCACTTTATTAAGCTATGTCATAATCTAGTCTGTTTAAGGAAGTTTAGTTAAATATAAGCATAAGAAACCATATGAATTAATCAGCTTATGATTATATTCCATTTGTTCATTGCATTTTAATCTTTGAAGCTTTGCTTTATTAACATAGTATTTTTGCGGTAAATGCATACGTTCTCTAATAAATACAACCCACACTTCATCAATGTCCACTGAGTACCAAGAGATTCATCCCTACTTTATTTTTTTTTTTTAATGTTTTATTTATTTCTAGGAGAGAGAGAGAGATAGCGTGAGCAGGGGAGGGTCAGAGAGAGAGGGAGTCACAGACTGAAACAGGCTCCAGGCTCTGAGCTGGCAGTCAGCACAGAGCCCGACACGGAGCTCGAACCCACGAACTGCGAGATCATGACCTAAGCGAAAGTCGGGTGCTTAACCGACTAAGCCACCCAGGCGCCCCATTCATCCCTACTTTAAGTGAAAATAAACATTTGCCATGCTTTAGAAAGATGACTAAAAACAAACAATATTTATTCAGATTTTTTTCCCTTTTTGGGCATTCTGGTAGGACTTAATAAGCTAGAAGGTTCTGGGAAGGACTTGTGACAGAAGAGTGATGTGAGACTTGTGTTACAGAAAAAAATGGGGGAAGGGATTAAGCTCCTGGATTTTAAATATTGTTACCAAGTCTTCCCACCCCAAAAATAGGAGTTAAAACTCTGTTTAAATGATGATTTGACATCCCTTTTCTTAATCTCTCGCTTACATAGTTTGTAAATTTTAGAGTTTAACAAAATGATCCCTGGATTGGTGGAAATTTACCTTTTTTAATCAACAAAAAAAGACCTAGTTGGAACTAGTGTTTTTTTCCTTTCAGTTTTTGATATTACTAAAAAAACTTAGATTATCTTTAGATAATATTTTAGATTAAAAACTTAGATTAAAAGGCATAATATTTTGCAGGAATTTTGATTTTAATTTGGGCATCACTCTTTGGTTGGGAACTAAATATTCAAGATAAATTATGTGCAGTTCCTCTTTTTACCATCTTTTCTGAATCATAGGGTTATTTATTTTGGTCCTCACCATAATTAGAAAAAGGCCTTCCAATATTTTGATTATCTTTCTTGGGTTCAAATATAAGGGGTAGACTTCTGCTCCATGGAATTTTCTTCCTTGTATTTTCCTGGTTTGCTTTCCTCGACTTTCTTTTTCCATGTCTTCTACACAGATTGGCGAGGAAATGAGCCAGAACAGTTTCATAAAACAGTATCTGGAAAAACAGCAGGAGCTACTTAGGCAGCGTCTAGAACGTGAAGCCCGAGAAGCTGCAGAACTTGAAGGTAAGCCCGGACTCACTTCTTTCAAGGAGTTCTTCATTCTCGTTCCTGCTACTAAATAGATAGGCCTGTTTAAGGAATAATTTCAGGAATAAGTCAGGCTAAAACTGTTATTTATTTGCTTTGGTAGTTAAGCCAAGTGAGTTGTTATTTACTCTTTGTCAGGGAAGAAGACACTTAATTTGACTGTTAGAAGAGGATTCCTGCCAACAGGAAGAATTATAAGTAAATTAAGCTACCCTTTAAATGAGGTAGATCTTAATCCCAGGGAGTTTTTCCTCTATGTACAGTGCTCTTTTTAGTATATACTCTGTATCACATGACTTTGCTGATCTCCTTCGCTCCTCTACATATTCCCATATGCTGAGCCCTTCACTCCCTCCCTGCCCCGACCCAATCTGTGCTTTGCAGAAGCTTCAGCTGAGTCGGAGGACGAGATGATCCATCCTGAGGGAGTGGCTTCCCTGCTGCCTCCTGACTTTCAGAGCAGCCTGGAGAGACCAGAGCTGGAGCTCAGCAGACATTCGCCCAGTATGCCCAGTACGTATCTCCCTCCCCACTGCGCTGTTTTGTCAATCCTGCGTAGTTGGTGGGGGGAGGTAGTTACGCCTCCCTTCATGCTAAGCCTCCATTAAAGTCCCAGGGCAGTTCTATGACATTGATACTTCACATCTGTTGGTCATGGGAACTCTGTCCTTTTTGGAAGTCTGCTTTCACCTCTGTGTTGTGGTAACCTCTCAGAGTGTTTCAAAGGCGGTATGATTTTTCTTCACATCTGTACCTTTCTAATCTCCTCTACTTCTGAATTTAGCAGTAGTCACAACTCTGTCATCTCTTCACCACTTATATAGATTAAATGTTGCACATCCCATCATCCCCCCAAATGGACATCTGCTTTAGTTTATTAATTCATTCAACAAATTTTCGTTAAGTGCCTGTTGTATGCTGTTTACGTGCTGGGCACCAGGAATATAGGAGAGCAAGGCCAAATCTCTGCCTTAATGAAATGTATAGCCTAGTGAGGAGATGGACATTAATCAGACTATTGCATGTTTAGTTACCATTGTGCTCTGTGCTCTAAGAGACAGTCCAGAATATCATGTGAGCATAATATAGGGAGCTCTAAATCACTGTGTGGAGTTGGTTCAGCAAGATTAGTTTTTTCACACAAAAAAAATTAAGTACCCAGTTTTGTATAGTATCTCAAGCAAATGTCTATAAACACAGCCTTTGTTTTTTTAAACTACCTAAGACGGTGTGCTTTTAGGGGAACGTGTATATAGGACGTGTAGACACAAAATAGATATATATTTTTTCATTTTTTTAATATTTATTCTTTTTTGAGAGAAAAGAGAGCGTGAGTTGGGGAGGGGCAGAGAAAGGGGGAGGCACAGTACGAAGCAGGCTCTAGGCTCTGAGCTGTCAGCACAGAACCCGATGTGGGGCTTGAACTCAAGGGCCACGAGATCATGACCTGAGCCTAAGTCAGACGCTTAACTGACTGAGCCACCCACGTGCCCCCAAAATAGACATATTAAACCAATTTGTAATTAAGAAGATTGTGAATCATTTTTAATGTTAGTGATCGTGGGGAAGGTGATCACTCCATATTTAATGTTTTTAGAACATGTAGAAGTTACTAGCTTTTCTGGTGAATATAGAATTCCTTTCTGAATGTAGATTTTTTGGAAATATTTATGGTAGAAGAAAAATAAGTTATTCTAGAGATTTCTTTTCTCCTCAGATACAAAAGTAGCAGAGTCTCAGTTGATCCATTTTGCTCCTAGCACTCTTCCCCCTGATTGTAAAGCTGGTCTTCTAGATTAGTTGTCAGTGTTCTCAAAAGTCAGTCAAGAAAGTATTAAATTTCTGCTGTATAGATACCTCCATGCTTGAGTATAGGGGGAGTTAGCACATTTTAAAATCTTTGGGAGAGAATAATTGCACATACAGCAAATAACAGAGGATGGTGTGTTTTAAAGTGACATAAATAGTACAAACACATGAATCATAAGAATACAGAATAAAAGTTCTCTGAGGACTATAATGATTAGAGAGAGCTTCGTGAAGAAGGTGTAGAATTTGAGTGAGCCCTAGAAATAAGTAGGATTTGAATTGGGCCAGAGGAAACAGAGTATTTTTAGGAAGGAACAAAGGCATAGAGATAGGAATTTTTATTTTTATTTTTAATGTTTGTTTATCTTTGAAGGGGGTGGGGCAGAGGGGCAGACATAGGCGGACAGAGGATCCAAAGCAGGTTATATGCTGATAGCAGCAAGACTGATTCAGGACTCATGGATTGTTTTTCTGTTTGGTTTGTTTGTTTGTACCTATATGAGGCTCAAACTCAGGAGATCATGATCTGAGCCAAAGTCGGATGCTCAAGCAATAGCCACCAGGTGCACCTGAATGTGATATTTTTAAAGGAGAAGTAATAAATTAGTCCAGCCAGAGTAGAGTGGTCTTTCATATTCAAGAATAGTCAAGAGAAACAACTTATAATGTAGATTGGGATAATATTGCAAAGGTCTTTGAATATCAAGCCAATGAATAAGAGGGTTTTTTTTAATTTTAAAGTAGGGAAGAAACCACTGAAAATTCCTTTTTTTTTTTTTTTTTTAAATATTTTATTTATTTCTGAGAGAGCAGGGGAGGGTCAGAGAGAGAGGGAGATATAGAATCTGAAACAGGCTCCAGGCTCTGAGCTGGCAGTCAGTACAGAGCCCGACACGAGGCTCGAACCCACCAACTGCGAGATCATGACCTGAGCCGAAGTCGGATGCTCAACCAACTGAGCCATCCAGGTGCCCCTGAAAATTCTTAATAGGAGCATGGTTTGATGTCTTTAAAAAAGACAGTCTCTCCCAGTCCTAAATGTAATTTGAAATGAAAATAAGAAATGGGTCCTGAAATAGAAATAAGATTTCAAAAGCAAATAAAGATTTAGAGTAAGGGTAGCCAGTCCCTTCAGTGCTTTTTGTCATCGGCCAGACTCTGTCTATGGCTGCAATTAATGAAGAGGGGGATAACAAACAGGTAAAAGAAGAGGAAAGAGGTGAGAAATAAATTAGAAGAGATGAATGAAGTAAATTGTAGAGCACAGCTAACAATTGCCATTTATGCTCTTCATTGTACTCCCTACCATAAACTTTCCTACTTCTGACTTTGGTGAGAATATGAATCTCATAGATGCGGTACAAAGTTTGGTCAAGTTCCTCAACAAAGTGGTAGTTTGGAGTTCTAGCAGTGTTTATTTGGAGCATTGGTAATGCCTGGAGTTTATACCCAGAAAATTAGATTCTTTCAAGGTGTGCTGTGTTAATCTGCCATAGGCCAGGAAACTATGGAGATACCAGCTTATTTGGATGTTTTGGAAGTTCTCTCTTTAAGATTTTGATTAAAGTTTCTAGTAACGTATTTTCCTAATCAGTGTGGCGCCTGATGGTAGATATAGATATATAGGTGTATATATATATATATTTATTTATTTTTCCTATTTTTAGGAATGTGACCTCCTGGGCCTTATCCCAAGAATCTCAGGGAATGAGAATCTGGGACTCTACGTGTTTTTAAAAGTCCCCTGGTAGTTTTGTTAATCAACTCAATTTGTGAATGACTAACTGAAAGAATAATTTTTTAATACTATATTTAATCAGGATCTTTAGGTTATATTCCAGCAACCTCCTGTTTATGTGTGATACACAAAACCCCAAATAGGGAAGAAGAATTGGTATATAAAATCCTCCCTGGCTTTCCTTATTGACTTCTCTCTCCACCACTTTCTTCAGATTTTTCTAAGGTGTTGGGAGTCCATTGTCAGAAATTGTCTGGACTCACCTCTAGATCATGATTGGGTGTACAGAAATCCTTATTGCCATAAGTTAATTATTTCAAAAAGAGTCCAATCTAAGAAAATACAAGAACATTTAAAAGTGGACATCAGGATACAGATTCTTTAACAGAGTTATAGCTCTGGGAAATCTTAACCAGCCCTTTTGTTTATAGGGCGTATAGCCCTCATTCCTTTTTCTTGTATTAAATCTGAAAGCTAAGATTCTAGAGAAATGCCAGTTAAGTTACTTACTCAGCTACCATGAGTCAGATTTAGGTTTGGCATCATTGCCAGTTCCCTTCTCTCAATTCCTGCTATCAATTCATACCCAAGGATACCCTTTGTACATAGGCTTTGATGTGCTCTCTAACTACTTTAATTGGGTCCTGCCAGTCCTGCCCATGGATTTGTTTTCTAGAATGAAGAAACTGCTTTTCTGTGTGGACATTAAACATTCTTTACTTCTCCACTGTCTAGCAGCAACCTTATACTTTCTCCTGAAGGCTCTCGCTTTGGAATCTTAGAAATCTTACATTTACCCTGACTTGCTTTTCAACTCCTAAAATACATTTATTAACTTGCATTGGCTCCATCCTTTGCTAAAGGTACTCAGTTTCTACACATAATATTAACATCTGGCCTAAGACACTAATGTTAAGACATCTTATGCCCATCAAGAAGCTTGTTTGTGTCACATCAGCTCCTTACAGGGAGCTAGAAAGGGATTCCTTGTTTCATTATATGTTTTTGTCTTTATATTTTGTATTGCTTGCTAAATTCCTGTTTTATGTCTGAGGGTCCCCTCCAAGTTGTCACTTTACTTACAAAATAGTCATGACCAAAGCTTTCTGAATAGCCCACATCTCTTTGACAAATCAAGTGCTTCCAGAGGAGTAACCATCTAGAATCCTATCGCTGTAGTTTTATAGCATTCAGACAACATTATGGTCCAGTAGAATAGCACCGAACTTTTCAGCATGTTGAGATAGAGGCTCTTTGCGTGTACATAATTTTAAAATCACAACTCTAGAACTCTGACTTGTATAACATATTTATCTCTGGACAGTTCTATAATATAAACATGTCTTTTTCCCACCCCTTAAAATCACATTTATTTATTCAGAGCATATGTGTGCTTACTGAAAGCCCGTTATTCACCGCAAAGCATTTTGGTATGACTTTGAATATGTGCATATAATTTCTGTTTTTAAATTGAGAAAACAATGTTTCTCAGAACTTGAAAGTGATAAAAATGAGTACTTGGGATGGCTAGGCCCATCAATTTTAGCTATTTATAGGATTTAAGGAGTATTTTTTCCTTCAGAGGATAAGATTTTATTCTTTTAATAATATTTATTGTCGGGGCACCTGGGTGGCTCAATCGGCTAAACATCAGACTTCAGCTCATCTCATGGTTCATGAGTTCAAGCCCCACATGGGGCTCTGTGCTATCAGCTCAGAGCCTGGTGCCTGCTTCAGATTCTGTGTCTCCCTCTCTTTCTGTTCCTCCCCTGCTCGCACTGTGACTCACTCTCTCTCAAAAATAAATAAACATTTAAAAAAAAAGTTAAATAACATTTATTGTCTTATTATAAAAAGTAGTATGTATTTATTGAAGGAAATTTGAAAAAACTAGAATCGTCCATAGTCCTACACACTAAAAACCCTCACTTGATATTTTGCTTATAATTTTCCCAATGTTTTCTTTGTCTATGTGGGAGCTTAAAATATCTCCAAAATTCAGATATTTATGTTTCCTCCAACCTGGTTAACTTTTTTTTTTTAACTGAGCATTTGGATGACTTTTTTTTAAGTGTTTATTCACCTTAGAGGGAGACAGAACATGAGCAAGAGATCATGACCTGAGCCGAAGTTGGACACATAACCGACTGAGCACCCAGGTACCCCTGGGTGATTTTTTTTTTTAAGTTTATTTAAAAATTTTTTTCCTAATGTTTTATTTATTTCTGAGAGAGAGACGGCACAAGCAGGGGAAGGTCAGAGAGAGAGAGGCACAGAATCCAAATCAGTTTTCAGGTTCTGAGCTAGCTGTAAGCACAAAGCCCGACACGGGGCTCAAACCCACGAACCGTGAGATCATGATCTGAGCCGAAGTCAGACGCTCAACTGACTGAGCCACCCAGGCGCCCCTTAAGTTTATTTATTTTGAGAGAGAGACAAAGAGAGCAGGGGAGGGACAGAGAGAGAATGGGGGGGGGGCGGGGGATCCCAAGCAATCGCCTCAGTGTCAGTGATCAGCATGGGGCTTAATCTCAAGAGTCATGAGATCAAGACCTGAGCTGAAATCAAGTCACTTAACTGACCGAGCCACCCAGGTGCACCTAAGATTTTTAATTTTAAGTAATCTCTACACTGAACATGGGGCTCAAACTCAAAACCCTAAGATTAAGAGTTGCATGCTCTGCCATATGAGCCAGCCAGGCACCTCCCATTATTTTTTATTTTTCAAGTAGGCTCCATGCTGTGCCTGGAGCCCAGCATGGGGTTGGAGCCCAACATTGGGGTTTGAACCCATGACCCTGAGATAAAGAGTCAGATGCTTAACTAAGCTACCCAGATGCCCCAAAACATTATTTTTTTTAATTAAAAAAATTTTTTTTAATGTTTCATTTCTGAGAAAGAGAGAGAAAGAGAGACAGCGTGATCAGGGAAGGGTCAGACAGGGAGACACAGAATCCTAAACAGGCTCCAGGCTCTGAGCTGGCTGTCAGCACAGACATTATTTTTTTTAGAGTAATTTTAGGTTCAGGGCAAAATTGAAAAAATCATACAGAGATTTCCTGTATGCCTTCTGTTCCTACACATGCATAGTCTCTCCCATTATCCACATCCCCCACTATTGTGGTACATTTCTTAAAATTGATGAACCTACATTGACAAGTTACAATCACCCAAGATCCATAGTTTACCTTCAGGTTCACTTTTTTTTTTCTTTTGAGAGCGAGAGCAAGACCGCATGAGCAGGGGAGGGTCAGAGAGAGAGAGGGCTACAGAATCTGAAACAGGCTCCAGGCTCTGAGCTGTCAGCACAGAGCCCGACGCGGGGCTGGAACCCACGAACCGTGAGATCATGACCTGAGCTAAAGTTGGATGCTTAACCGACTGAGCCACCCAGGTGCCCCTTTTGGGTTCACTCTTAAGTTGTACATTTTGTGGGTGTGGATGGATGTATAATATGTACCTGTCACTCCAGCATCGTACAGAGTATTTTTACGGTTTTAAAAATTCTCTGTGCTCTGCCTGTTCAGCCCTCTCCCCCAAGCCTCTGCCCCCCCCACTTTTTTTGGCTAAACTACAAAAATAACTTCTTTCTTTTATACTTATAAAGAAGCTTTATCTAAAATTAATGGAAAACAGTCTTCTTTTTGGTTTTATTCACTGTAATTTAACCTATTCCAGGCCATTTAATTATGAAATTATTATTATAATCACATTATTTATTAATTTCTTACAGATTATCCTTCATATGTTTGCTAGAGAGTCTGGCCTGTCACTATATATCCTAACCACACACTCATAATGCAAGTCTTTATTCACTAATCCAGATATGAAATAGTATATATTAAGAGATCCTGTTAGTTGAGGGATGATGGAGTAAAGTTTTACAAAATAGGTGCAGTCTTCTAGTTCATTTTGTGGTTTTCTTTTTTTTTTTTTTTTTAATTTTTAATGTTTTATTTATTTCTAGGAGAGAGAGAGAGACAGTGTGAGCAGGGGAGAGTCAGAGAGAGAGGGAGTCACAGACTGAAACAGGCTCCAGGCCCTGAGCTGGCAGTCAGCACAGAGCCCGACACGGGGCTCGAACCCACGAACCGTGAGATCATGACCTAAGCGAAAGTCGGATGCTTAACCAACTAAGCCACCCAGGCGCCCCATTTTGTGTTTATTTTTTAATGTCTGTTTATTTTTGAGAGAGCCTGCAAGTGCAAGCAGGAGAGGGGCAGAGAGAAAGGGTGACAGGATTGGAGGTGGCCTCTGTACTGACAGCAAAGAGCCTGATGAGGGGCTTGAACCCACAGACTGTGCGATCATGACCCAAGCCGGTTGGATGCTTAACCAAATGAACCACCCAGGTGCCCTTGTTTCTTCTTAAAATTACAGAAGCAAAAGACTAGATCATTTTAGATCATTGGGATATTTTTATTTTTATTTTTTATATTTATTTTATTTTATCATTAGGTGTAGAGCTAATGACCCTGAGATCAAGAGTCACATGCTCTGCTAACTGAGTCAGCCAGGTGCCCCAGATTGTTGGGTTATAGAAATAAGAGAGAAGACTGAGTTAGAGCTCACACCACCTGCTTTATTTGCACCAATTTAAATACTTTTAGTGTAGGACATGGTTTCATGGATCATTTAAACCTTTTGTATTATATTAAAAATTAGCTCAGTCCAGCTAAGTTAAGTATCTGGAATATAATTATCTTTAGGCTGTTTTTTAAGCTGGTTCTCATTGATATTTGCATTGCTGTTCTGTGTAATATTTTAATACTGGTAGGAAACTCAGAAAACTCTGTTCTTCTCTGCCTTTTTCTTAGTCAAGACATTGAGACTCAAATTGTTTAACTGACTTATGTACCATTACCTTCCTTTGTGGAATATGAATGAAATTTTTTCCACCTTAAATGGAATTTTTTTTAAATGACCTACTAGTGGTTTTGAAGCTCTCTTGAATTATTTTTCGTTTCAAAAAGAAATTTCACCTTGAGCTCCTTATATAAAAACATAATTGAGAGGGCCCATTTTTGAAGCCCTGTCTAGTGGCTTGAAGTGGTTTCTAGGAAGTTTAGGGCCTGAAAATAATTCATTTAAGTACTTATTTCATGAGATTGTTGTTTCACAAACTGGTTTGTTAATCATATTTTGTTCAAAACTAGTGAGAGCAATAGGCAGTCCAGAAAAATGGTGACAAAACATTTTATAGAAATAAGTGCACTTTGTATTTGTATATCCCTACTAGACAGTTTGAAGACCCTAGTACTTACCTTTTACATTTATTTATTTGAGTTATTTGTAATATCTGAATTGGCTTTGAGATACTGAAAATATTCCAGACATGCATAGCAAGAATTATCAGTAAGACCTTGACCCTTAGAACTTGATATTGTCTTCTGCATAGAAGTCAAAGAAATTAATACAGATACATTTTGACTAGCTCTTATGCTATGATTTAAAAAAAATTTTTAGGGGCGCCTGGGTGGCTCAGTCAGTTAAGTGGCCAACTTCAGTTCAGGTCATGGTCTCGTGGTTCGTGGGTTCAAGCCCCACATCAGGCTCTGTGCTGACAGCTCAGAGCCTGGAGCCTGCTTCGAATTCTGTGACTCCCTCTCTCTCTGTCCCTCCCCTACTCAACACCCTGTCTCTCAAAAATAAATAAATGATAGGGGCACCTGGGTGGCTCAGTCAGTTAAGCATCTGACTTCTGCTCAGGTCATGATTTCACGGTTCGTGGGTTCAAGCCCCGCATCAGGCTCTGTGCTGACAGCTCAGAGCCTGGAGTCTGTTTCAGATTCTGTGTCTCCCTCTCTCTCTGACCCTCCTCTGCTCATGCTGTCTCTCTCTCTCTCTCTCTCAGAAATTAAAAAATAAATAAATAAATAAATGTTAACAATTAAGTAATAATAAAATTAAATTAAAAATTTTTTAAAAATTAATGTTTGTTTATTTTTGAGAGTAAGACAGAGTGTGGACAGGGGAGGGCAGAGAGAGGGTGGAAACACAGAATCTTAAGCAGGGTCCAGGCTCTGAGCTGTCAGCACAGAGTACGACACACGGCTTGAACTGATGAACCCTGAGATCATGACTTGAGCAGAAATCGAAGGCTCAACCAACTGAGCCACCCAGGCGCCCTACGCATATGCTATGATTGATTGAATTTTAGAAAGCAGCCCGAATGAGTGTTTACACCATGAGTCTGACTTGATTTTCTTTCATTTGATAGGAAAAAGCTCCTCTATTTCTGAAGAGAAAGGTGAATCTGATGATGATAAACCAAGGAAAGGAGAAAGGCGATCGTCCAGGGTCAGACAGGTAATTCAAATACCTCTTAAAACATCTATCACCTCTTTGGGTACTTCTTTGGATATCTTCTCTATATCTTCTTTCTCAGACTTCTTCAGAGTTGGTGTCTCTTTAGATTGCTGTAGTTTTCTTCTTTCTCTTTCTCATCTTTATCTCTTTTTTTTTTTAATTTAGATCTGCTCTGGTGTTCAGATTTCTACATATACAAATACATATAAAATTTAATTGTGAAAGTTAACAGGCTGGTCTATATTTCTAAAGTATATTATTAGAAAGGATATAATTATTCAGTTATAAAGCCAGGGGCACCTGGCTGGCTTAGTCGGGCATAGGACTCTTGATCTTGGGGTTGTGAGTTTAAGCCCCATGTTGGGTGTAGCATTAAGTGAGCAGAATACAAAAGGATATCGGTGGTGTGATTACGACTATGGAAAAGAAATAGTGGAGAAAAAATTAAATGTACCAAAATGATAAGAATAATTACATTACGTAATTAATGTTAAAGTTCCCCCACCCTGCTGCCCTGCTACTTTCTAGATGTTGAGTTTATTTTTTCTAATTAATTTATTTGTAATGTTTGTTGATTTTTGAGAGAGAGAGAGAGCGTGAGCAGGGCAGGGGCAGAGAAAGAGGGAAACATAGAACCCAAAGCAGGCTCTAGGCTCTGAGCTGTCAACACAGCTGGATGCAGGGCTTGAACTCACAAACTGTGAGGTCATGACCTAAGCTAACGTCTGACACAACCAGCTGAGCCACTCAGGTGCTCCAATGTTCAGTTTATTTTTAAAGCTTAAAACTAAAAATGAACTAGTAGCAGTTTCATTATTGTATTCCTTATCTTTCCTTTCAGCCACACCTGGCTGGCTTAGTGGGTAGAGCATGTGACTCTTAATCTCAGGGTTGTGAGTTTGAGCCCCACGTTAGCCATGGAGCCTACTTTAAATAAATAAAGAAACAAAGAAACAAACAAACCGTTTGTTTTTTGTTTTTTTCAGGCAAGAGCAGCCAAACTATCTGAGTGCAGCCAGGCTGCTGAGGAGGAAGAGGATCAAGAAACCCCTTCCAGAAATCTGCGGGTCAGAGCAGATCGAAATTTGAAAACAGAGGAAGAAGAAGAAGAGGAGGAAGAGGAGGAGGAAGAGGAAGAAGAGGAAGAAGATGATGAGGGACAAAAATCTAGGGAGGCACCAGTCCTGAAACAGTTTGAGGAAGCAGAAGAGGGGGATGAGATACCCAGAGCAAAACCAGAGGAGGTGATAGATGAGAGATCCCAAACCATAAGATCCCAGGAACAGGAGGGGTTAGAGAGAGGAGGGAGAGTTACAAGGTCCCAGGAAGAGGCTAGAAGAAGTCATATAGCCAGACATCAGCAAGAGAAAGAGATGAAAACAGTTTCTCCTCTTGAGGAGGAAGAAAAGGAAATAAAATCTTTAAAAGGCTTCGAGGAAAAGTCAAAATCCCCTTCCCCTCCTCGACTGACTGAAGATCTGGAGAAGGCCCCTCATGTGCTACAACCAGAGCAAAATGCCAGTGAGGAGGAAACTCCCCCACCTTTACTTACCAAGGAAGCATCTTCTCCACTGCCTAATACACAGCTCCAGAGTGAAGAAGAAATAGAGCCCATGGAAGGCCCAGCTCCCCCTGTCCTCATTCAGCTGTCTCCTCATAATACAGATGCTGAGGCCAGAGAGCTATTAATGTCTCAGCATACTGTCCATTTGGTGGGAGACCTGTCTCCTTTGTCAAGTCTTGCAGACACCAAAGCAGAATCTCTAGCAGAGAAAGTGCCAGAAGAGAGTGTCCTGCCTCTAGTTCAGAAAAGCACACTAGCTGAATGCTCAACTCAGAAGGATCTTGAAACTGAGTTAGAAAAATCTGCTCAACCACTCCCTCTAAAAATCGAGGAATTAGTACCGGCCAAAGGGATCACAGAGGAATCTCTGAAGCAGCTGTCTTTGGAACAGAAGGAAAGCAGAAGGGCTTCTCATACCCCTCTCCCAAGTCACAGATTGAAACAGTCAGCTGACTCATCCTCCAGCCGGTCCTCCTCTTCATCCTCCAGTTCTAGATCAAGATCCCGCTCTCCTGACAGCTCAGGCTCTCAATCTCACTCATCTCCAAGATCCAAGCAGAGAGATGTATCTCGGGCACGTACTCACACCAACCCTCGTGGTAGATCTGAGATGGACTCCAGATCAACATCAGGGTCCAGGTCACGTTCCCGTTCCCGTTCAGCTTCAAGCAACAGCAGAAAAGTAAGTATGGGAGAACCGTGAGTCCGTTGATGTTTTGTCTTGTACTCCAGTGTTTTTCAACCCCTGGCAGGAATGGGAAAACTTCCTTTACTCCCCAGGTCAGTGATTACTTTCCTATCATCTCTGAGTCTAATCTTCCAACTCATTGATCCCTAGAGTCCTTTTTCATTTTTTGATTCCAAAATTGAATCATTTACCTGTCTCCTTCACTAGACTATAAACTTGAAGACATGGACATGTCTTTTTATGTGTGCTTTTTAGTATCCCAGCATCTCAGCATCTTAGTTGGGACTTAGTAAAGAAGTTGGTGAATACTCCAGGAAGTCCAGGAGATCACTAACTCAAACAGGAGTAAACATAGGAGATAGAAAGGTCTAAAGTATTAAACTGAATCCGCATAAGTTGGAAAATTCAGTGATGTACTGAGTACATATCATCTAAAATAATTTGCCTTGTGTGCTTCATTTCTTTAGTCTCTGAGCCCTGGAGTCTCCAGAGACAGCAGCACCAGCTACACTGAAACCAAAGATCCCTCTTCTGGTCAGGAGGTTGCAACTCCTCCAGTGCCACAACTGCAGGTCCTTGAGCCAAAGGAGAGGACTTCCACCTCATCTTCTATCCGAGTGAGGCGTTTGAGCCAACCTGAGCCAGCCGAAAAGCATGTGACCCAGAGGTTACAACCTGAGCGGGTAGGCTATTATGCCCCCTCCCTAGTGGGAGATGGAGGATTAGGCATGATTTTCTCTTTTATCTTAGCTATAAAACTGAAAGGTCAGTCTGGATAAGACTCAATAGAAACGTAGATATTTGGGGATACCTGGAAGATTCCACTGAACTCTGTTCCAACTTCCTGATTCCTGAAAGCTCTATATGAAGCTAAGCAGTAAGGTTCTCATCTCTAGGGCTCCCAGGGTCACTTCTTCTGTAGAATGTCTCCTTTTTTTCTACCCCAAAGGAAGCCTTTTCTTAGTTCTCTCAAAAAAGAATTCGAATAAAATGATTGCTGGCATAGAAATTCTTTAAGCGCCGTTCCATTCCACTTTCTAAACTAAAATAACAAAGGTATAGAGGGGTAAGTGTGGAGCTACTACTGTGTAAGTCCTGCTCTCCCTTTTATCAGCTCCCAGTTAAAGAAAAGGAACCAAGCAAATTTAAGTACGTTGCTATGTTTGTTTTGCTATGTTTGTCCTGACAGGGGAGCCCAAAGAAGTATGAAGCTGAAGAGGCAGAGCCACCAGCTGCCACACAGCCCCAGACCTCAGAGACCCAGACCTCTCACCTACCAGAATCAGAAAGGATTCATCACACTGTGTAAGTAATCTATCTTGTCTGGGGCATAACAAGGAACTGGGAGTGAGGGGTAGTTCTTCACTCCCTGGGGTTCTTCAACTGAGCAGTCCTAGTTTCCTTTTAAAACACGATGGACCAAGGTCTGGGTTTCAGTTGTTACATTAAGAGCTGCCACTAGAATTCTTTTTTTATTTTTTTTTTATTTTTTTAAATGTTTTTTATTTCTGAGAGAGAGAGACAGCGTGAGCAGGGGAGGGTCAGAGAGAGAGGGAGACACAGCATCTGAAGCAGGCTCCAGGCTCTGAGCTGGCTGTAAGCACAGAGCCCGACATGGGGCTTAAACCCACAAACCATGAGAACATGACTTGAGCTGAAGTCAGACGCTTAACCGACTGAGCCACCCAGGCGCCCCAAGAGCTGCCACCAGAATTCTTAAAGTAGTCTGAAAAAAAAGTGGTGGTTAGAGCAGGAGGAAACCCATATCTGGGCACATCTGGCCAAAATAGTCAAGTCCTTTAAGGAACAGGCAGTAGAGATTGTGGTTTCCAAACTCCAGTGTAAGGGAGGTGACTCAGGTCAGTTTAACTCGATCTATAAGTCACATTTACCAGCTATATCTGAGCCTCGGAACACAGTTTAATAAAGGATATCAAAAGTCTACTGAGAAAGGCACAGGGGTGTTGCTTTTTATTTTTTGTTGTTTTCCCTGATTGTTAGCTGTCTTTTTATTAAGCGTAATCCATCTTAGTTTTTCCTGGATACAATACAGCAAAATACGAAGTATATATCAATAAAGCCAAAAGTTTATTTGGGGGCCCCTAAGACCCTTGGATTGATTTTTACTGTCTATATAATTTGAGATTTTTATTCCTTGTATTTATTTTTAGAAAAATACAGGTAAGAAAGGTATATCATTCATTCAGTATTCTGAGCTAGGTCCTATAAATTAAGGAGCAATTAAACCCAAATTCCTAGCTTCAGAGTCCCATGGGAAATGAAAAGCAGAGCATTGTAGAAGTAAGATTGCTTAGCTTTTAGACATCAAGTATCCTGTACTGCTTTAGTGAACATCTTGTGTAGGCAGTTGGCCTAAAGTTGTTCCATGTTGGTTTTATGTAATTTTAACACTAATACTACGAGTATGATTTTCTCTTTTATGTAAAAGTAATTTACTCTCTTCTAAGAGTTTCAGACTGTCTTGCCTCAGATTTTGGAGGGTGGTGGCCAGGTGATTTATTATCTCATTTCCTTATGACTTTACTAGTTTCATACTTCTACTAACTGTATAGTTTTTGCCTTGGGATATACCCTTGCTACTGTTCAGTCTAATGGCCTTGCCTCTGCTGCCATCTTGTGGCCATTTTTTGGTTTGAATGTCAAAAGTTCACTCTACTTTGAAAAGTTTTTGTTTTTCCCTTTTGAGATGGGTATGTTATCCTTTGGAGAGGAGTTTTTCTTCTAGGACCATAAAGTGAAAACCCAGCGGATTCTGGAAGGTGTTCAGGATTCCCCAGCTACACCATCGATGAGGAAATGGGGTGACAGCTTCCCTTTCATATCCATCAAGCAGAGATAATACCTGCCCTCCTCTACCCCATCCCATGAGGGTACAGCATGTCCTTTGTATAATGGCAGTTTCAAAGTAGGTGTTGACAACCTGCTACTAATTGGGCCTAAGGAACTGCCTCCTATGCACCTTGAGAGGCAAGTAATTTTCTGAAAAGGTTTTGTTCACAGTGGGTCTGTGAGATCCTGGCTACAAAACAGCACTTGATGCCATTTTGACACATCTTTATTTCTGGACTTTCACATGTAAGTCCAGGACAAGTGAAGCTTGCAGTCATAAAGAGTTTTTCTCCCCACATAAAGGTGGCTCTGATCTTCCATTTTATGACTGAGGTAATCTAGTTACATTGATTCCAACAAGGTGATAGGCAAGCGGCACCTTGGGCAAATACTGAGACTGTCCATGGTTGCCTAGGCAAGCTACAGTGGAGCAGCCTATAGATTAGAAGTGCAATCTGACCTCAGGAGTAACTCAAACACACCCCCTTTACTTACTTTTCCTCTGCCTGTCTTCCAGATGGTCTATTCAGCAGCCTAATAAAAAGACATGCCCAAAGGCCAAAACCCATAGGTTATTCTGGCATTGGATTTGATAAATGAATCTTTGAGAAGTTTGCATACATTTCTGGAGGCCCAGCTAATTGACAGCACTCTTAGTCTTTCACCCCTCTAGAGGCCTAGTGTTCAGCCTGGTGACCACTGGAGCGTCTGCCCAATCTTTAAAGTGGGATCAGCAGTGCTAAATGGAAAAGACTTTGTGGCTTAACCTTGGTTTTTCAGTGTGTCTCAACAAAAGACAGAGCTAGGGCCCGTTGATTAAGTAAAGTGTTTGAAAAAGAAAAAAAAAAGGACTTCATGGACCTCTCAGCACCGGGAAGAGATTGCCTAACTTTCTGTGCTTTGTTAAATCCATTCTGACTGTGTCCTGAGGAATTCTAAATTTATGAGGTAAGGTATCTTGTCATTGCTTGGAGTAGGAATTTGTGAGTCCTCAGTCCTATTTCAGTTGGGCCATGTTCCAAAATCCAATCTTTTGCCTGCTATGGGTATAACAAAAATATTCTCATACAACAGAAAATAATGCTACTCTGTTTTTACATTAAAAAAATAGAGGGGGAGAAAGAACTTTTGTGTGGGCAACTGTATCATCCAGCAGGAGTTAATTTAAACTTGAAAATTTCTGAATACAACCTTCGTGAGGACACAACCCTTACAGGCAATAGCAGCTTTGGACTTCTGGTTTATTTGCTTCTGTGTCCTTTTGCCTGAGTATGAAGGAAGGAAATGGTCCTTTAAGCCAATATGACAACGTAATGGTTGCTCACCAGGGGACCTACAGTGCCAGTATGCAAATGATGCAGAATTTTAAAAAGTAGACTTTATTATCCTCAATAGCATTCGCTTACTGAGAAGTGGGGATCTAAGGACATACTCCCCAAATCATCCTGTCCTTGGTTATCTTGGAACTAGTATGCTCCTGCAGGATTATGTATTTTAAAGTCTCACTGCCTGAGAGTAGTCACATCCCATTATTTCTTAGTTTCATATCAGGTGTTCAGCTCCTCATGAATTTTTTACAGTAACTAAAATTCAGACACCTACGCCTGTAAACTTTAATGTTTTTTATTTATTTCTGAGAGTGAGAGAACATGAGCAGGGGAGGGTCAGAGAGAGAGGGAGACACAGAATATGAAACAGGCTCCAGGCTCTGAGCTAGCTCTCAGCACAGAGCCTGATGCAGGGCTCGAACCCACAAACCGCGAGATCATGACCAGAGCTGAAGTCAGACGCTTAACCAACTGAGCCACCCAGGCGCCCCTACGTATACCGGTAGAAATTTCCTTTTCCATCAATTTCTCTGAATCTTGATATGAACTATAATATGTTACTAGTCTCCAAGTAGTTCTTTTCTTCTGGGCTGTAAATGCTTTGTGTGCTTTTTAATTATGAATAGATACCTCCCGCTCCCAGCCCCCATGCAATTTCACAGATTTTTCAAAGATATCAGAAATATTTCTGCAAGAACTTGATGTGGGAAGGGAGATACCTGGATGCTTTTTCTCTAAAAGGGGCTACAAAGAAAAGCTACATGGGGCTCTGACAAGTAGCTAACAAGGTTTTGGGACTGGACCTGCAAGTAGATTGAGTCCCTTTTGGAAGCAATTTGAAGGATTCGTCTTTTTCTTACAAAAATGTAGTCTTAGGAATCTTGGATCCCACAGAATTGTTTGTGGGGAAATAGATGGCACAAATTCACTGTGTCTGTGTCTTAAGAAAGCCAAGTATAACATGGTAAAATTCTTAATCCTGAAAAAACGAGATAGAATTTCCAATGAAAAAAAATTCTTCCTCCAAGGAAGCTACTTCTGGAGAGGCACATTGGCAGCCCAAACTATTTTAGGACATTTGATGGACAAGGAACATTTATTTGAGGATGTTGGAAGGTAACATTCTTCGTGAGGTAACATTTTCTTTAGGAATTCCATCGACAATAATTTTTAAGAAGAAAACTTAGGGGTGTTTGTCTGGCTCAGAGCATGTGAATCTTGATCTGGGGGTCGAGAGTTCAAGCCCCACATTGGGCATAGAGCTTTAAAAAAAAAGAAGAGGAAGAAAACTTAGTTCGGCAAGGAATGATTTTTTTTAAAAAATGTTTATTTACTTCTTTTGAGAGGGGGAAGGGGCAAGAGAAAAAAAAATCCCAAGCGGTTCTCCTTACTGCCAGCTCAGAGCCCAACATGGGGCTCGAACTCATGAACCATGATATGACCTGAGCCAAAATCAAGAGTCGGATGCTCAACTAACTGAGCCACCAGGCGCCCCTCAGCAAACAGTTATTAAAGTGTCCTCTTGGTACACCCAGTGATGGTCTTAAGAAATATTTACTGAGCATTTTTTTGTGTTAGGCCCTGAGCTAGGAATATAGCCCCTGACCTTCAGGAGCCCTGCAAGGTGGTGGTGAGGGTCAAGTCAACCAGCGATTATTATAGAGTGATGAGGTCTTTGCTGAAAACCTGTCAGACCAACTACTGAATACCTTCACATCAGAGAAAAAGCAGTTTACTCTGAGAAAACTCAGAAAAAGTTCCATAGGTGGCATCAAATGAGATAACCTATTAAATGTACATGTGTTTATGTAGATCCTTGACTTAGAGTCAAAAGTCATCCAAGCCAGACTCTTAAAGGCAAACCTTTTAGCACACTGTTCCTTGAGATAGGTATTGTTATCCCCACTTTACAGATTAAGAAAGAGATATACAGAATCAGAGACTTGTCCAGTGTCGTGTATGGGACAATATTCGGGAGCTGGGGCAGGCCACAACTTGGCCCTAGCCAGTTTGACTGCAGATATCTCAGTCTTACTGGGCAGACAAGGACCACGAAGTGAAAGGAAGTGTGTAATGTGTAGATATGACCACTTTAGCATGTAGTTGGCATGTATGAGATTTTACACATTGGGGAGTAAATTTTATTCCTAGCTGAAAGCTCTGGTATTACAAGTAAGATAACCAGGCTTTTGGTTAAATACCCAGGAGTTTGTCTTAGTGTTAAACCTCTGCTGCCACTAGGACACAAAAGGAGCACCTTTGCATTCAACAGAGGAGTGTTTTTGAGCATCTCCTGAGTGCTTTTTTTGAATGGTCAGAGTCAGCCTCCTATTTCACATGTAGTCTGGTGAAGATGCCCATGATTAATAGTTCCCGTTTAGTCCCCAGACACTTTCAGCCCATCACATCTCCCCGCCCCAGGTAACCGCTCTGTCTCTTCAGTTTCTTATCTACTTCAAGCCTCCACCTTGGAGTCCTTGCTCCAAAATGTGGCCTTAGTGCTACATCTACTCAAAGTCCCCCTTGCCCTGTTTATCCTTTTCCTTTCTGGCTCCAGTGGACCCCGGGGAAGGGTGGCCTTATTAAAGACTCTTTGAAACAAAGTTGTCTGTCATCTCTTTAGAGACACCTCTCCCCCTCTACTGGTAACTCAAAAAGGAACTCTCTGTGCTATCCACTCCTCCCATCATCCCTGGAGAAAGGACAGGTTGGAGTAATAACACGTGGTCATTGCTTGGGGTGAGCAGCCAGCTAGCTGCTGTAATGATTGGATAGTGCCGGTTCTCATCCCACCTCCCTGCCATGAACAGCTGACTGGCTTCTAGGATAGGGAGAAGTAGACACATAAAAAGCTCAGGACCTCCATTCTGTGTCTCTTTCAACTTTGGCTTTGTTGTCTTCCTTTAATCATTTTTCACTCCCAGCTCTTCTGTTTCCCTTCTATTCTCTGGAATCTTCCATGCAAGCAGCTGTAACTTTTTATGTCCTCTCCGCCCAGCCCCCTCCCCTGCCCCCTGGGAAGACAAGGAGAGCGCACCCTCTCCCTGTGGGGTTAGGCCTGGGTAGCTGTTGTAACCTGAGAAAAGAAGGAAAAAGGCCAGGCCTATTGAGCCAGCAGTGAGCTCCCTGTGGCCTGCCAGAGGATAAGAACCTTGCTCACTCAGCGCCCTCCCTTTTTTTCTTTCCCCTCCCCTGCTGCAGCAGGGCCCTCCCCCATCCGCACACACGGGCTGCTGGGTAAGTGGCAAGATGGCTCCCCTGCATGTCTCCGGCTGATCGCCGCCGCTCCGCCAATACAATAGAGCCAGCCACTACCAGCAGCCTGGCCCTCTTCCTCCTCCTTCTCCAGAGAGACCAATCCAGCCGAACTCGGGGTTTGCCGTGAGGACTTAACGCTTATCTCTTAAAAGCCAGATCTATTTTAGCCTCCCCTCACCACCACCACCACCACCACCTCCCCTTCCATTTACCATTTTTTGGATCCCCAGTTGCTGCATCTCGATTTTCTCTCTCTGGATCAGGTGGCTGGGGAGGAGGTGGTGGGCTCTTGGGACAAGGAAGGTGTTGTGGTTTTTTGTTTTTGTTTTTTTTAATTTTTTAGGATTTTTTTCTTTGGTTTTTGTTATTCCATTCCAGAAAGGGATAAACAGCACTTCCAGGGGGAGAAAAAAATCATGTTATCAGAAAGCAAAGAAGGGTGAGAGCCTCACATTTCCATGTATCCCTTTTCCCCACCACTCAAGCCCACCTCTTCTTCCTTCTCTTCCCCATAGCTTTCATTCCGTCTTTCGTTTTGGTTTGTTTTCAATCATTCTGCTTTCCCCCTTTGTCCTTCCTGTCTGATTTCTAATTGGTCCAACTTGCCCTCTCCGTGTGGGAAATAGATATTTTGGGGATAAGTCTTTTCTTTAGATTTAGGCAGTTGAATCCTGTGTTTCTGTGGGGGCCGGTTAGCTGGGGGCACAGTTCCGACTTCCCCCTCCCCCTTCCCATATATCCCTCCCTGCCTGCTCTGGGGAGGCTGTTCTGACCTCTGAGTGTCAGTCAGCCCGTTGGGAATGCTGAATTTTCTGGTGGTGGTTATCAGTGTGGGGAGGCTTGGTTTCCCCTCTCCTGAGTCTTAGGCCCCTGCTCATCTTAATTTGGTTTTTTTTACCCCAGTGTTTGGGTGGTAGTAGAGGTGAGATTAGAGATAGAAGTTAAGGATGAAAACAGAAAAAGGAGATGGAAAGATAGTTTATCTGAAGTGAATATCTGGGATTCATTGCCTGAAATGGGACCTAACTTGTGTGGTTCAGAGTGGGGGGAGGGGGATTCAATATTGGGGGGGAGGGGCGATATATGGTGTGGGGGAGGGTGTGTCCTGACTGGGAGGCCTGCTCTCTTTATCTCTTGAAAGTTGGAATGAGGGAGTGGGAGAAACTGGGCAAAAGCCGAATGTAAGAACGGTTCCTACACCTCTGAGCAGGTAAAAGTGGCCTGATTCTTCTCTGAGCTTTCAAACTCCAGCAATTGTAGCTTTTTCCTTTTAGATGACAAAGGGTCCTTGTTGAAGCTTGAACCCTCCTCAGCCCTACTTTCTCTGCAGCCCCCTCCCCTACAATTTCTCCATTCCTGATGTTTCCAGATCCTGTGGGTCAGTAGGTTTTATTAAGCAGTTGATTATAAACACAAGGTTAGGATTATTTGCTACAGACACGGACATTCTTTCCCATATTTTTAAGAGCCAGGCTTCCTTTAGTTTCTCATGCAATTTTGTTAAAGATGCCTGTGGCCAGGGGATAGGGAGGCCACAGGATTGTGGGCAAATCACAATCACTTTTGAGCGACTGTTTCAGAAGGGGATGTTTCTCCTTTCCATGTTAAGAGTGTTCTGGTGAATTACCCAAAAACAGTTGGGAGTCCTGACCTCACACATCACAGCTTTATCCTATCTGAGCAGTGAGTGGATGTGGATGCTACAATCTGTGCTCTCTTCCCAAAGAAAACAGTTTCCCACTTTTCCTGTGGGGGCATGGTCTCTAGTCTGATCTAAAAAGCCGCCCTTCCAACCCCACCCAAGTGATAAGGCATGGGGATTTCCTGACCCAAAACCTAATGTCTCGCTCTCTCTTCCCCTTGGTTCTTTCCTGCCCTTCCCTCCCTACATCTCCCCGTACTGTCAGTGAGGAGAAGGAGGAAGTGACCATGGACACAAGTGAAAACAGACCTGAAAATGAGGTTCCAGAACCCCCCGTGCCTATTGCAGACCAAGTCGGCAATGATGACCGCCCAGAGGGCAGTGCTGAAGATGAGGAGAAGAAAGAGGTAAATTTCCAAGCCACCTGTTGGGGTGGGTGGGCAAGAACGGGCCTAGGGGAAAGAGTAGACCACTTTGATGATCCCTCTTACACAGTGGGATAGCTTAAAAGGAAGGGACTAGGCAGTCTTGGATCAGGGTAGGAGGACCAAGGGAGAATTCGCTGGTTTAGCAAGGGAGACCCCTTGTGATGGGGACAGGGCTCATTCGTTCCCCTTTCCTTGTTGGGGAAGTAGTGCAGTCCAGACTGTTGAAAGTTTGTAACTAAAGGAAAAGTCAGTTAATGGCCCTTTATCTAAGACCCAGGCCCAGCTTTCCCTGTTACCCTCTCAAGCTTCTCCCTGTAATAACTGTTAGGTTTCCCTCCTTTTTAAAAGCCTGTGGGAGTTCAACGCCATCTAGTGGGCTTTGGTGGTTCTCAGCTGACCGGCCCTGCTGAGGAATTTTTGTGCCTCCTCTGCCCTCTAGTGGTCACATTGCAGAGATATAACTGCTTAGGCCAGCACTTAGGGAGATCCCAGAGGCCCCTACTCCATATCTCTGACCCCTCTTCTTCCTATTTTGGCATAAATATTATCTTGTGTCCTGCGCAAGGGGGCTCCCCCCATCAGATCCAGCGAAGTCTTCTTGGCTCTTAAAGTAATAAAGAAGGAGTTAGCTGGGTTTGGGAGTGGGGTAACAGGATGGGAGGGACTGTCGTGTGTGTAGCCTTTCTTTGGTGTGTGTTGCGGGGGTGGGGGCCGGTGAAAGTGATTTGATGTGCAGAATATTATTTATTACAAGGTCCTTCTTCCCCGTAAAACTTTGTCCAAGTACCTCATGTACGGTAATCCGCCCGTAAAATATAACCCTGCCCAACTGGCCAATCGCTGATGCCGCCTCTTCCTCTCCTCTGGACCCACCCGCTGCTACTGAGCTGCCCAATCAGAGCCGAGTCTGCTATCCAGGTGTCTTGGCCAGAGGGGGGCATGTATATGGGATCCTGTGATGGGCCCCCTTTTGCCTCCCTGCCTTGCTTACACCAGGGGGCCAAGAAGAGCACTGTTCTGGAGAGACTTGTATTGAGAAAGCAAAAAACATTTGGAAAGGGGTGGACTTGCATCATCTCCCTATTTGGGACACCCCAAGAAGAGCTTGTGTCAGTGCTGGGGCGCCTGCCCACATGCCCTTACCCTTTTGAGGACTGTGGGTTGTGTTGTTTGCTACAGACTGTTGGGATCCCCATCTAGGGCACCAAGACCTCCTAAAGAGTCAATGTTTGTGATCACAGTGCCATGCTGTAAAATACCAAGTGGAGGCTCTCGGCTTAAGCTGTGACGACTAGGAACCCTGCAGAGAAGTCTAGGGTTTGAGCCCAGGGATTTAATGCTGATGACAGCCCAGCCATGTATCACCACTTGCTCATCAGATGGACTTTCCTTTGGTCCCTGTTGTCCATGGTGAAGGGCAGCATGTTGGTTGCTTCAGCTTCTCCTCCATCCCTGGAGGCAGGGGCTCATCCATCCACCTGACTGGAACCACTGTCTCAGCTGGAGTCCCTGAGGAGATGCCACACACAACTCTCAGAAGAAAAGTATTCTGACCTTGCTGCTGAATGTGTGCCAGGTCCTGGGGCTATCCACCTACTACCCCCAGGCGGCCTTCATCAGAGGCTCCATGATCCCACTCGGTGAGAGGACCCCCTCCCCATTTACAGGCAGAGGAGAAAGGGACTCTGGAGTCATCACCTGGATTCCAAGTATTGGGTGGTGGTATTGCTGCATCTTGCCACTGGTGGACATAGGGTCCTGCCTGCCGGTCACGATAAAAGGCCAGGACCATACCTGCTACTCACAGCCCATCTCATCAGGGACTGCAAGATGATGCCCCTACAGGGCTGGGACTGATGTCTCTGCCCCCTTTTCCCCCGTACCCCTCGCTGAGCCTGGCCACCACCAGTGAACTGTCTTGACATCATGGAAACTGGGCAGCGTCCCCCCACACGTTTTCCTCCCGCCCCCCCTGCGCCCCTGGGAGGACTCTGGCAGTGCCGTGCTGACCACCACGCCGTGCGCCCACCTTTTTTGCCAACCCAACCCCCCACCAATTGCACAGCGCCTAGCAGGGAGGGCTCATTCTGATTGGACCGGCGGTTGACTAGATACAGTACACAGTGAGGTGCGATTGGCTGAACTGAAGATCCCAGGTGTGAGATGGTACCTGGAACATTTGTCATATTCCTAGTTATTTTCTTCTTTATTTTCTTCTTCTTCTTTTTATTTAATCTTTTATTTTAATTATTCTCTTTTTCTTTATTTTTCTGATTTCTTTATTGGATTTATTTATTTATTTGGTTCATGTTTTCCCTGTTTTAATTAAGACCTTTTATTTATTTATTTTTTTTCTCACTAACTTACCCATCGAGAGCGGCCCAGCTAGGGGTCAGGCTGGCCCTTAACGGAGACCAAGGAGACTTGGTTAGACGACACAAACGGGGCTGGGGGGTTGGATGGGGAAAGGGGATTTCATCAAGAGTGTCCTGCCCTACCCTTTAGAAGGGTGGTAGCTCTTAGTTTTTCCAGAAATAAGCACTGAAAGCTCAGAATGCTCTAATCCCCTTTTCTCTCTTCCTCTTTTTGCTCTGTCCATAGTCTTTCTCCCACTGAGTGTTTGAGGGCAGAAACTTGCTCCAAAGCAGGTTTGGGAGTTTCTAGTCCTTGGCAGAGCCCCTAAGCCTTAAGCCCTTGTTGAAAGGAAACAGGAAGGCTCTGCTAGAGCTCTGTACAGTGTTTAGAAAGTCTGAGGTTCCCTGGGGACAATCTGCCCATCATAAAAACCTTCCTGTACCAAAGGCACCTTTAAGTTCTTTCTACTGGCAGTTGACTAGGGAGCCTCATCTCCATTGGGTCTGGTGCTGCCCTGTAAGAGTGTGGACAGTCTTCACAATCTGCTGTCCAAGTGACTCACTGCCAGTGTTAGTGGATATCAGGCTGGACACTTATCCCAAAGTTGGTTTTCTTTGTTTCCTCGTGTTTTCCGAGAGTACTTGATGACCCAATTCTGGGCATGCTTTGTTGGGTTTGGTGTCCTCTTGACCCGTACAGACCGTGGAAGAGGGCATGGCCAATGCCTTTAAAGGGCTGGGAGGCTCCTGAATTCCTCTTCCAGCTTATTTCTGGTTAAGCTAATACACAGGTGTGGTATGGACTAGATGACTTTTCCCTGCTGTGATGTTTGATTTTATTTTTTTCTCTAACTTGCATTGATTCTGCTTCGTTTTTGCCGTTTGCCGCTTCTGTTTTGGTCTCTGTCTGTCTCTGTGTCTCTCTCTCTGTGTCTTTGGAACCTACGCTAAGACTGCCCCATCTAACCTCCTTCCCCCCTCTCTGTGGGGTGTGTCTCTTTCTCTTCCCCCCCCCTTCTTCTCTATACAGAGCTCGCTGCCCAAATCATTCAAGAGGAAGATCTCCGTTGTCTGTAAGTCTAGCCCAAATCCCTGATAAAGGTCAAAAGTAACCATAAAAATCAGTTCATAGAGAAAAATAGGTTCCCATTCTCTCTCCATGGCATTCTTGGGTCACCTCTTCCCACCCCACTCCCTGCACCCAGCAAATTTACATCTTCTTGGCCATTTTGTAATTCAGACCTTCAGACAGCCCCTATCATTTTTCCCAAGTCACATTTCTTAATTAACGAGATACGCTGTGAGGTGTCTCAGCATTTCCTGTCAGCCCTACATGCATTTCCTCGTTCAGATGTCTCTACGCTGAGAACCAGGAGTAGGTTTGAGGGATTCCTATATAATGCTTAATCAGTTTATGCTTTTCTTCTGAGGGGGTGCTCACACCTCTACCAGTAACATTTTTAACATTTTTCCCGTGAGAAGTCCTAAATCTGTAAAAGTGTAGTAGGTCTTTGTAACTTAAGTATGAGATTGTAGTGTGAAAATTAACACAAAGCGTGATTAGATCATGTCACAGTCTTAACTATACTTACATATCGGTATCACATAGCCTTGTTTAACAATCCTGTATTCGTATGTCCTTCTCAGTCTGTCTTCCCCAGTACATTACCTATTATTACCACTAAAAGTTTAAACTGTTCGCCACCCTAGTTACCCATCCCTCATTGCCTTTAGAGATTAGTAGTTTTTATCTGTCAGGAAGTAGCTCCAGTCCTTTTATTGTTCACTCTGAAGCATGGTTTCCCGGTCCCCAAATAAAATTTCCTTAATTTAATCTTTTACTGAAATTCCAGTCGAAGGCTATCTGTAGGTGTTATGGTGTGAACCAGCAGAGGACCTGAGACCATCTAACTGTTGGGTCCTATTTCTTGGGGACAGCAGCTACCAAAGGGGTGCCAGCTGGAAACAGTGACACAGAGGGGGGCCAGCCTGGTCGGAAGCGGCGTTGGGGAGCCAGCACAGCCACCACACAGAAGAAACCCTCCATCAGTATCACCACTGAATCACTCAAGGTGAGGTGGGAGGAGCCGGGGAAGGGAGGACGAGACACGTTGAGGTGGGAGTAGACACGGGCCCAGTGTAACGGGGTGGGGGGTATCTGTGTCCCAGAGCCTCATCCCCGACATCAAACCCCTGGCGGGGCAGGAGGCTATTGTGGATCTTCATGCTGATGACTCCCGAATCTCTGAGGATGAGACAGAGCGTAATGGTGACGATGGGACTCATGACAAGGGGCTGAAAATATGCCGGACTGTCACCCAGGTAAGGCTTCTGCACCCGTGTCAGGGGAGGGGGCAGTGGACTCAGAGCAGGCAGCTAAGGTAGAGTCCTAGAAGGGAAGTCTGCCATATGTGCAGAGGGTTGGGTTCATTGCCCTTTTGGCTCAGCAGACTACCAAATCTAACCTGTCATCCGTGGTAGTAGTCTTATTAGAACACGGCTATACCAACCCATTCTTCTCTCTCTGGCTGATTAAGTGCTAGAACGTCAGCATTAAATAGTTGGAACAGAAACTGTATGACTCACAAGGCCTAAAAATATTATCTTGCTGTATACAGGAAAAGTTTGCCCACTCCTGTCTTAGTTTTCCTCATGCCAGAGTTGAACCATTAATAATCCCAGGATCTGGTGGAAGAGAACTTAATGAATCTTTCCCCTGTGGAAGGAACATGCTAGGTTAACTATACCACCCTCTCTTTCAACCAGAGGCTGAAAAGAATGTGCCAGTTTGGTGTTTAAGAATTCCTCCATTATCTGATACGTTACAGGTAGTACCTGCAGAGGGCCAGGAGAATGGGCAGAGGGAAGAAGAGGAAGAAGAGAAGGAGCCTGAAGCAGAACCCCCTATACCTCCCCAGGTTTCAGTAGAGGTAGCCTTGCCCCCACCTGTGGAGCATGAAGTAAAGAAAGGTAGGTGAAGTGTGCCGTTTCCTGAATTCCCAGAGCACTTTATTTGGACTTATTTTAAAGCATTTAATGTTTTCTGCCTTTTATTTTAGTATTTTGCATATCTGTTTTACTTTCCCCTCCATGTTATTAAGCTGCTTGAGAGCTAGGTTAGAATCTTTCAGCCTCCATAATATGGAGCTTCACCTTGCACGTTATAGGTGCTCAGCACATTAGGTGGAGGGGTTGACTACGTGGTAGAGAAAAGAGAAAAGAAAGGCGAATCAGGCTTAAAAGAGCCAGCATTGCTTCCTGATGAAAACCGTTTGTGTGCTCTTTTTGATAGTGACTTTAGGAGATACCTTAACTCGTCGTTCCATTAGCCAGCAAAAGTCTGGAGTATCCATTACAATTGATGACCCAGTCCGAACTGCTCAGGTGCCCTCTCCACCCAGGGGCAAGATCAGTAACATCGTCCATATCTCCAATTTGGTGAGTAGGTGTTATTTCCCCCAAACAACATTGTTTAGTGGTTAAGAGTTTGAGTTTTGGGTTCCTGTTTCTTAGCTTCAACTCCTAGATCTGCCAGTTCCTCCCTTACTGAGCGACTGACTTAATCTCTCACAACCAGCCTCCTCATCTGAAACATAGGGACAAAGTATCAGCCTGCAGGGTTGTCTGGAGGATTTGCGAGGACCTGGTACATAGTGTCTCTGTCTTGTGCTTCTCATGAGAGAATTCCTGACCCCTTTGCCCTTACCCAGACTTTGAAGTTGTGCTCCTGTGCCACAGATCTGGGGAATCTGAATACTAGTTACAGTATTGTTCTTGCCTCCTGTAAGACTCTGAAACTCCCTTCTCGTCGGCAGGTACGTCCCTTTACTTTAGGCCAACTAAAGGAATTGTTGGGACGGACAGGAACCCTGGTGGAAGAGGCCTTCTGGATTGACAAGATCAAATCTCACTGCTTTGTAACGGTGAGGAGAGGAAGCTGATCCTCTAGGTTGTGGCATAGATTTCCTTTTGCGACCAGTGTGGGCAGGATCGAGGGCCCTGTGGCACGTGGGAGGGATTGGGGCCTATTGTGACTCTCTGCCTTCTCCCTTCCTCCACCAGTACTCAACAGTAGAGGAAGCCGTTGCCACCCGCACAGCTCTACATGGGGTCAAATGGCCCCAGTCCAATCCCAAATTCCTTTGTGCTGACTATGCTGAGCAAGAGGAGGTAAGAAACCTAGGGAAAGGAAGGACGGGAGGGGCAGGGGAGGCCATTATCTGCTAGAATCCAGCTGAGATCCTGGCCAAACCTGCAATCACTGAGATTCCTTCTCCCTCTTCTCCATCCCCCTTGGTTGAACCATGGGGCTCCAAAATCTGTATGCCCTGGTACCTGGGCTCCTTCAGTGGGAGTGATATCATCTCCATCCTGACTGTCCTTGTCCCTCCTCTACCCACAGCTGGATTATCACCGGGGCCTCTTGGTGGACCGTCCCTCTGAAACTAAGACAGAGGAGCAGGGGGTACCACGGCCCCTGCACCCCCCGCCCCCACCCCCAGCCCAGCCACCACAGCACCCCCGGGCAGAGCAGCGGGAACAGGAGCGGGCGGTGCGGGAACAGTGGGCAGAGCGGGAACGGGAAATGGAGCGGCGGGAGCGAACTCGATCAGAGCGTGAATGGGATCGGGACAAAGTTCGAGAAGGGCCCCGTTCCCGATCACGGTCCCGTGACCGCCGCCGCAAGGAACGTGCGAAGTCTAAAGAAAAGAAGAGTGAGAAGAAAGGTACTTAGCGGTGGGGGCACACACACCCATTAGTAGGGGTCCAAATGGGATGGGACAGAGGGTCAGAGGCATAAAGTCTGACTTGCTTTCTTCCACTTCAGAGAAAGCTCAGGAGGAACCACCTGCCAAGCTGTTGGATGACCTTTTCCGTAAAACCAAGGCAGCTCCCTGCATCTATTGGCTCCCACTGACTGACAGCCAGGTGAGTGCTCACCTTCCTGCTCTGCTCAGAGTAGCACCCAGGCTTGCCTGTAGTGCACAGGGAGAGTCACATGACTAGAGGCGTGTTTAGGCCCAGCTGTCGGCTTAGGATAACAAGAAACTTAAGCATCATGGAAAGAGGCAGTTTTATTTCCCCCCTATTCCCCACCACCCCAAAAGAGGCAGTTTTAAGAACATGGACCAAGGATGCCATGGAGAAGCCAAACCCAAGAGGGTAAAGGTTAACATGAAGACAGGAAATGGGTTTTTTATATCTAGGAAGCTGGTTGTGTCAGCCATGCTCCTTGGAAATTGATTTCAGTTAGCCGAGAAATCCATTTTCTAAACTCCTCCACTTCTCTGCTTTTTTATTTCTAGGATTTTTTTTTTTTTTTTTTTTAATTATATCGGGCACCTGGGTGGCTAAGTTGGTTGCACATCTGACTTCGGCTCAGGTCACAGTCTTGTAGTTCGAGAGTTCAAGCCCCACGTTGGGCTCACTGCTGTCAGCACACAGCCCACTTTGGATGCTCTGTCCCCCTCTCTCTCTGACCCTGCCTTCCTTGTACTTGCGCGCGCGCGCTCTCTCTCTCTTTCTCTCTCTCTCTCTCATTAAAATTATTTATTTATTTAAGTGATCTCTATACCCAGTGTGGGGCTCAAGCTCACCACCCCGAGATCAAAAGTTGCATGCTCTTCCGACTGAACCAGCCAGGCACTGCTAGGATTTTTTTCTTTCTATTTGTTTGTTTATTATTTATTTATTTAGATTTTTTGCTTTTTAAATTGAAGTTTCTTTGTGATGGGCCTTTTGGGGATTTGAAGCTGATATTTCTCAACTAAAGAGAAAAGTGATTTGTTCACATCTAGGTAGCTAGGGAAATAGCAGAGGCCAGGCATGAATGGTGCCACTGCCTGTCGTGGGTATAAAAGGTAAAAACTTGGAGGGATCGGGACGCTGAGACAAAGGGATGTGATTGCTGACACTTCTTGATTAACAGCAAAGCTGACCATGATCCTGAGCTAGGAGGAGGGCAGGGTCCAGACGCAGATAGACAAAGTGGGACTGGCATGAGCAGGGCCAAGATGCCTATTCTCTACATTTGCTGCCTGCTGCAGATTGTTCAGAAGGAAGCAGAGCGGGCTGAACGGGCCAAGGAGCGGGAGAAGCGGCGAAAGGAGCAAGAAGAGGAAGAGCAAAAGGAGCGGGAGAAGGAAGCTGAGCGGGAAAGGAACCGACAGCTGGAGCGGGAGAAGCGTCGAGAGCACAGCCGAGAGAGGGACAGGGAAAGGGAGAGGGAAAGGGAGCGTGACAGGGGTGATAGAGATCGGGAGAGGGAGCGGGACCGGGAGCGAGGCAGGGAGAGGGACCGCAGAGACACCAAGCGCCACAGCAGGAGCCGGAGTCGGAGCACACCTGTGCGGGACCGGGGTGGGCGCCGCTAGCTGGGAAAACTTGAGGGAGAGCTGCAGGCATCAGCCACCCTGCCCCGGGGGGGTTCGAGGCCACAGTGGGATAGGTACAATCTCCACCACCCTACAACCAGGGGTCTTTCACACCATTTATACCCAGTGCTGAAGTATGGCTGCCACCTGTCCCCACATACCAAATGGAGCAGTGGCCATCTTTCCCCCCAAAGCCCCACCCCCATAACCTATCTCTTGGGAGTTCACCCTCTCCTCCCTCTCATTTCCCATGTAAATCTGAGAGGGAAGAGCTAGGTTAGGGAGGGAGGTGGTTGGCCCAGAGGTGGGGAACAGCCAGGAGCCCCACACGTGCTCTTTCATTTTTCCTCCATCCTGCTCACCGCCTCCTTTGGGTACTCACAACCCCCTCTTGGGAACAGCCGGGGCCAGGACTGGGTCACCTATGAGCTGAATCAGCATCTCCTCCTGAGTCCCAGGGCCCCTGCAGTTCCCAGTCTCTTCTGTCCTGCAGCCCTTGCCTCTTGCCCACCGGTTCCACTTTATATCCACCTTTTCCTTTTGTTCAATTTTTATTTTTATTTTTTTTATTATTAAATGATGTGGTCTATGGAAAATAATAAAAATCTGACTTAGTTTTAACTAGTGTGTGTGACTGGCCTTCCTTGGGCAGGGCATGCGGGAGAGCCAAACTGAGTTGAAGAGGACTAGCAGGGAAGCACCACTGCTAGCACTCCGTACACTTCACACGCTTGTTCAGGAAGGCTGCTGCTTCCTGGAGCAGGGAGTTCCCGTCCTCCTCCTCTGCCTTGGCTCTAGCCACGTCACGACAGAGGGTCTAAGTCACTGGAGGACAGAGGGGAAGACCCCCGCTGAGAGGAGGGTCCGGCTCCAGGTTCCCAGTCCTTCCTGTGGTGTATGTAGGCTTTTGGTCACCTGCTCGCCCTCTTCAAGGCGCCTCCCACAGCGGCCGCCAGGGGGCGCGAGCCACTCGCTCAACGGGCGCCTGGAAACGAGCTTCCCAAAAAGGTTTCACTCCCCACTCCCCACCTCCGTTCCCTCCCGCTGCCGGTGTGCCTCGGGCCCTGACCTATTCCGTGGAGCCTTCTGCCGGCCTTAAACGCTGCTCCGGTCGGCCCGCTGTGGTGCTCCGCACCGGCTCCCCAAATGCCGCCGCCTTGCGGCCGGGGTTCACAGCCGCCCCGGGAGCGGGAGCCCGGCCTCTCCGCAGCGGGCTCCTAATTCCTCGCCTCACCGCGCGCTCGCCCTTCGCCCCGCTGCGGCCGGTGTGCGGGCCGCTCGGCGCTCCCGACTGCACCTTCTTCGCCAGCCGTTGAAAGACGGCCTGGCGCCGGGGCCTGGACGTCCTCCCGCCCGAGTGCCCCGCCGGGCGCTGCAGGCCCGGCCCGGGAGGGGCGCCGCATCTGTATGCGCCCGGCGGCCCGGCAGCGCCGCCCCCGCCCCCGCCGCGCGGGCCCGGGCTGGCCGGGGAGGGTCGGAGGCTGGGCTCTCTCCCGCGCGCCGCGGAGCCGCCTCGCTCCTCCGCAGGCGGAGCCTCCTTCCCCCGCCCCCTCCGTCTCGCTCCCTTGTTCTCGCCGGGGCCGCTCAGACCTGCAGCGGAGCCGCGGCGCCCGCTCCGTTCGGCTCGGGGCTGCGCCCCCGGGACCCGGCGACGGGGGCGGGCGGGGACGCTCCCCGCCGGCCTGGGCCCCTCGGCACTGCCAGGTAAGGGCGCCTGCCCCAGAGCCCGGGGTCGGCAACCCGCGGAGGGGCAGCAGGGGGCCCGCAGCCTGCGGGTGTCTTCAGAGCGGTGCGCTCCGCGGCTGGGAACCCACTGCCCGCTCCCGTCTCCCGCGCTCTACCTCTTTCCGTTCTTCCCTCACACCTACTCTCCCTCCTTTCCCCATTTTCCCCTCCCTCGATTTCTCTTCACCCTGCCTTGTCTCTGCCTGTTTGCCTCCTCTGCCCCTTCCCTCTCCTTCTTGCCCTGTCTTTCTCCATCTCCTCTTCCTCTTTGCCTTTTCCTTCCCCTACCTTTCCTTTCCTTTCTCTTTGCCTTTTCCCGCTCTCCTTCCCTTTCCGCGTCGCTTTCCTCTCGCCTCCTCTTCCCTTCCCGCTATCCTGTTTCCCACTCCTCCAGCCCTTTCCTTCTCCTCCTCCTCGTCCCGCCTCCCGCTCTGGTCCCCCGGCTCCCCTCCGGCTTCCCTCTTCCTTCTTCCCTCGGGAGGGAAAGGACTGGCAGGTGTGTGTCCGCTCTCGGGGAGGAGGGGCGGCAGCCACAGCTACCTGAGGGGTGCCCCCCAGGAGCAGAGGGAGGAGACAGCAGTGGGAAGGGTCCTCTCTCCAGCACCCTTCCCAAAGCCCCTCCTGGCCGCCCCCTCTCGGACTGAAGTTCCCTAGGCCTGGTCCGACCCCCGCAGCTGAGGGCTGCCCCTGCCTGCCCATCACACACAGAAAGCGCCTCTGCCCCCCTCCCAACCATTTCCAAGCCTGTTACCTGTGACTCCTCTCTGCCTGTCACACATCCAGGCTGCCGCCTTTGATCTCTTTCCTTGTGTCTCTTGCTGCCATTCTGCCTCAGTCTGTGCCGGATAGTGCCTGAGTCTGGGTCTCACCCTCAGTAACGCTGTGTCTGTACTCTGCTCTCCCTTCCCAGCCTCCTGGCCCTGCCCCCAACTCTACCCCCTCTTCTTTCAGGGCCAGCCCTCCGCTCCGGAGTCCCCCTTCAAGGACTTCAGCTGGCAGTATGAGCTGGGGGCAGGTTCTGGAGAGGTGGAGTTCCCTGTGAAAGAGGGGCTTTCACAGGCTTGCCATCCTGTCTTAGGCTGCACTCCTTGTCATCGCTCAGCCTGACCCTAGACACCCTGAGACCACACCTTCATGAGTCCCAGCCTCTGGATTTTAAGCCCTTTCTCTGGTAGTCCCCATCTCCTCCACCCCCCTAGCTGCACGCCCAACCCGAGAGAACAGGAGCCAGATTTGGGGTTCTAAACCCTCCCAGCATCCCCTCTCCTGTCTTCTTCCCTAGCTTCTCAACTCAGAGTTGACTGGCCAGACAGACATTTATCCGCTTGTAGGGCTGGGGGTGAATACGGGCAGAGCCTGGGTGGAGAGAAGGAGCAGACTGTCGGCTCCGTCTCAGTCCGGGTTCTGGGCAGTGGGATGTCTGGCTCCTTGGAGGTCTGATCTTCAGCCTCGAACTTTGGTTGTGGGGTGGGGAGAGTTAAGGGTTTCTCCGGCCCTGAACAACTACCTGTCCTACAGGTGCGGATCCATGGGGTAGCCCCAAGCGCATCTGACCTTCTGCCCCGGCCAGCTCATGCCTCGGTGCCCAGGGACAGTGAACAGAGCCCTGGCTGGAGCCCAAACATGTGGGGTCTGATGAGGCTCCTCCTGGCCTGGCTGGGTGGCTGGGGCTGCATGGGCCGCCTGGCAGCGCCAGCCCGGGCCTGGGCAGGGTCCCGGGGGGGGCCAGGGCCAGTACTGCTGCGGAACCGAAGGAGCTGGGTGTGGAACCAGTTCTTTGTCATTGAGGAATATGCCGGTCCAGAGCCCGTGCTTATCGGTAAGGTAAGGACCGGCCCTTCCCATGTCTCCCCTGATTCTCAAAGCCCTTAGGCCCTGCCCTGCAACTTCATCACTTCTGCAATGACCTTGGCCCCTCAAGACTCCCAACACTCCACCCAGTCATAGACATAGTCTCTTTAACCTTCTGTCCCTGTGCCTGGAACCCGTTGCCATTTTTCCCTGACCCCTACAGCTGCACTCGGATGTGGACAGGGGCGAGGGCCGCACCAAGTACCTGCTGACCGGGGAGGGGGCAGGCACTGTATTTGTGATTGATGAGGCCACAGGCAATATCCATGTCACCAAGAGCCTGGACCGAGAGGAGAAGGCACAGTACGTGCTGCTTGCCCAAGCCGTGGACCGAGCCTCAAACCGGCCTCTGGAGCCCCCTTCAGAGTTTATCATCAAGGTGCAAGATATCAATGACAATCCACCTATCTTTCCCCTCGGGCCCTACCACGCCACAGTGCCCGAGATGTCCAATGTCGGTGAGTACCCCAACTCTGACCGTCCTAGATTCTGGCTCCTGGAGCACCCTCACCTCTCCTTCCTGCATTGCTGTCATGTCTGGGTCCCCCTCATCTGCTGTTCTTTCCCACCTGACCCTGTCCCTGCTGAGTGGGGGTGCCGGGATCCCCCACAGGGACGTCGGTGATCCAGGTGACGGCTCACGATGCCGATGACCCCAGCTACGGGAACAGCGCCAAGCTGGTGTACACCGTGCTGGATGGACTGCCTTTCTTCTCTGTCGACCCCCAGACTGGTGAGGATAGAGCTCAGGAGCCTGGTGGGGCAGCCATGGGAACAGGCACCACCTGACCCGTCGTCTCTCCCTAGGAGTGGTGCGTACCGCCATCCCCAACATGGACCGGGAGACCCAGGAGGAGTTCCTGGTGGTGATTCAGGCCAAGGACATGGGCGGCCACATGGGGGGGCTGTCGGGCAGCACTACGGTGACAGTCACCCTCAGCGATGTCAACGACAACCCCCCCAAGTTCCCTCAGAGTAAGGGGCCATTGCTGCCACCTGAGCCATCCTTTGACCACCCCACCCCCTACAGCCCTTGGAGAAGTCCTCCCTCCCTGCCCCTCTCCCTGCCAGACCCCAGGAGAAGGAAGTGCTGGGGGAGGGAGGAGGGCTGGGGCCTCTCTAAGAATGTCTCCTTTCCATCCACTCCCAAGGCCTGTACCAGTTCTCTGTGGTGGAGACAGCCGGGCCGGGCACCCTGGTGGGCCGGCTGCGGGCCCAGGACCCCGACCTGGGAGACAACGCCCTCATGGCTTATAGCATCCTGGACGGAGAGGGGTCCGAGGCCTTCAGCATCAGCACAGACTCCCAGGGTCGAGATGGGCTTCTCACTGTCCGCAAGGTTAGTCTCCTGTCTGCTAACGCTTGCAGACTCACTCATGCGTGCCTCCTGCCCCACGAGGCACACTCCCACCTGGTCTCCAGCGGACTCAGGACCACTGCGTTGGAGCTTAGAGATCATGGTCACCTCGTCCTCTTGCAGATGAGGGACTGGGGGCCCAGCAAAGGGGAATGACTGGCTCAGGACTTTTCCTGTAGCCAGTCTGTGATGGAGCTGGGGGCACACCTAGGGTTACAGACTAAGTCATCTGCCTCACTCTAACCACCACAGCCACTGTCTCTCAGTGGCCCACGTCTCCTGTCAGGTAGGCTGCGCCGCTGGATGAGTGGAGAGGGGACTTCTCACCTCCCGGGAGGGAGCTTGGGCCTGCCCTGGTTTCCTCGGGGCTCAGTCACTCCCCCTCCCCTCCCCTCCCCTCCCCTCCTGTAGCCCCTAGACTTTGAGACCCGGCGCTCCTATTCCTTCCGTGTGGAGGCCACCAACACCCTCATCGACCCAGCTTACCTGCGGCGAGGGCCCTTCAAGGACGTGGCCTCGGTGCGCGTGGCTGTGCAGGACGCCCCAGAGCCCCCCGCCTTCACCCAGGCTGCCTATCACCTGGCAGTGCCTGAGAACAAAGCTCCCGGGACGCTGGTGGGCCGGGTCTCAGCCGCTGACCTGGATTCCCCAGCCAGCCCAATCAGGTGAGCTGGGGTGTGAGCAGGGGAAGGGCCACGGGCCTCAGGGAGGGAACTTGTCAGCAGGCTGTTCCCGCCCGGATAGGTCCCCTTCATGGAAAACTCAGTCACCTCCTGGCGGAGGTCTCAGTCTCATCTCTGCGGGGCTGGGGGCTGGAGAGGTCTGGAGGACCTGGCTAACTGCCAGCCCCCAATCCCACCCATCCCTCTGAGCGGATAACAGCGGCGCCTCCCAGTGGCCGCGCAAGCGAATGCAGTCTCTTCTGAGGAGCTAGGTGGGTAGGTGGCCGCTACCACTGTTGCTCACTCCCTCAGCGCATCACGTTTTACCAAACACTTGACCACAGGTCATTCTCACGACAGCCCTATGAAGGCCGCATGATCATCACCCATCACTTCAGAGGCTAGGCCCCAAGCAGTTAAGTTACTTGCTCAAGGTCACATAGTCAGTAAGCACCAGAGTTGGAATTCAAATCCGGGTTTGTCTGCCTTGAGAAGAGCCACTCTTCCCACCTCTGAGCATCCCTGTCATGGGAATGAGGGAGGTGCTGGTGTCGTGCCCATTTTGTAGTTAAGTAAAGAGAGGTTAAACGATTCACCCAAGGTCACACAGCCGGTCTGAGGCAAAGCAAAGCTGAATCACAGGTCCCTGGGTCCTCAGAACAGAGCCCAGAAGTCTGAAAGACAAAGCCATATTTACCCCCCTTCCACCTCTTTCTCTCCCACCTCCATGAAATCCAGTCCCCCCTGAGTCTTAGGACAGGTGTTTAATGTTGATGACTTCCCCAAACAATTTGTCCTTTAAGGGCACCCTTATGTGAATCATGGCTCTGGGTACACGGGGCAGGCTCAGCCCAAATGAGCTCGGGCCCTCTGCCCGGAAGAGCCAAGAGGCCCAGCAAGGCAAACAGAAGGGAGGGAGGGAGGGGTAGCGGCAAGCTCTGGCCCTGCCACAGATCGGCCCCCAGCTCTGCTCCATCTTCCCCAGATACTCCATCCTTCCTCACTCGGATCCAGAGCGCTGCTTCTCTATTGAGCCCGAAGACGGCACCATCCGCACAGTGGTGCCCCTGGACCGCGAGACTCGTGTCTGGCACAACCTCACAGTGTTGGCCACAGAACTCGGTGAGGAATCCTGGGCCCCCAGGAGAGGGAGAAGGCAACAGCCTCCTGGCAGAGGAGCCGTCCCTGAGCGGGGGGGTGGGGGGGGCGGTAGGAAGGGGCCAGTCACTGCCACCACTCCTCACCATGTGCAGTGCTGGGTTCCCAGCCTGGGTCATCACCACCAGTCAGGCCTCCTGGTCTCTGAGGCTAGGCTGGCCTGGGCACAATGGGTCTGCCTGCACATTCCCCTGATTTAAATTCACTCCCATGCCTGACTTTCCCCAGCCGGGAAACACACCTAACCTCAGATGTCTCCCAGCCCCTAACAAACCCAAACCTTCACCCTGCAGACCCTGCCTGCCCTGCCCTGCCCACTGTCTACTACAGGCTGAAGCCAGGGTCAGGGAAGGGCTGGGTCCCTCCTCTGGGGGCTGACGGGGGTGGGGAGGTACCATCAGCCCCTCTCAGGGAAGCCCTGCAGAGAGCCCTTAAGGTAGAGGAGAGGGGCCAGCTCCTGCTCCCATAAGCCACCGGTCACCAGTCATCAGCCACCAGTCACCAGCAGCAAGGGCCCATGGAGATAGGGACACCTCCCTCCCCTCTGTGAACCTCCCCTTCTTACCCCTGTTCACACCCCAAGGTCTCCTTCATTTGCTGTCTGTGTCCTGTCTGTGCGAGTTGTAGCTGTGTGCAGATGTTTGTATGTGTCAGTAAAGAACTATACGTATGTGTATGTGTGAGTGTGTACTTACACTTGTGTGAAAGTACATATTTGTGTATATATGTAGTTGAGTTTGTAGAATATTTGTGCATATGTGTAATGAGATATATATGATGACAGGTACAAGTAGCTGTTTGTATATATCGTTTTGTGTACGTGAATGTTTGCAGACAGATAAATTTATTACTTATTTGTGTATCAGGCACTGTTCTAAGTACCAAATGTGAATTAATTAATGCAATCACCACTACAACTTTATGAGGGAGGTATGATTATTTCCCCATTTGAAAATAAGGAAACTCGGGCAGAGAGAAGTTAAGTAACTTCCCAAGGTCACACAGATGTTAAGTGGAAGAGCCGTCAGACCCAGTCAGGCTGCAGAATCAGAGCGGTTATCTCCTCTCTGTGTAGAATTTTCTGTGTATGGGCTTATGTTTATGCCCACGTAGCTGTGTGTTACCTGGCAGTGCTTGTGTGTCTGTCCGTGTGAATGCCCCTGCATGCATATATAGTGTGTTTGTAGTTGCCTCTGTATACGTAGCCGTGTGTGTGTGTGTGTGTGTGTGCATGCGTGCACAAGTGCACTCTGTTCACTGCCTTCTCATCTTTCCACCAAATCCTGCTCTCCAGCAAGCCCCGATATCAAGTAGCAGGCCCTGGGCTCTAGCCCCTTCACCAGGGCTAGCCAGCTCTCTCCTCAGCTCGGGGAGGACTAACAAATGTAGGAGGTCAGCCAGGAGAGGTTAGCACCTGGGTGGGCAGGGATACGACATTGGCAATGAGGAGCAAGGCAGGGTAATGAAGAAGCCACCTGATGAAGGGATGGTGAAGGGGACCTGTGTCTGGCTGTGGGACCCGGGCTGGCCAGGCTCCCCAAGGCCAACTCTAAGTGATACTCGTTGCTATACCATAGCCTCCCAGACCTCTGATGGGGCGCGCGTGTGTGTCTGTGTATGTCTGTGTGTGTGTGTGCATGTGTGTCTGTCTGTCTCTGTCTGTCCCACTCTGTCTCTGTCTGTCCCACTCGTGCTGTGTACGAAAATGCATTCTCTCGACCCGGGGGGCTGGTGACACTGCATTCACTGTATATATCCGACATCCAACTTCACGTATGTTGTATTTGTTTTAAATGCTGAGTGTCCATCGAATATATGGTATGAATGTGTTTATTCCATGACTATTATCTGTGTGCATCCTGTATGCACCTTGTGTCTACCTTTCATTCACGGTGCATGTGCTCTGCCTGGGGGTTATTGTATGTGTGTACCGTGGGTGCTTCACTCCTGCCGAATGCGTGTGCTGCATTGAACACATCTTGGCTACCACGGGAATGTTGTGTGCGCTTGGCATTGTTCCTTTCATCTCACAACACTTTCTCACTTGCGTATTGTGTGCATATCTCACGTGTTGCACGCGCCTGCTGTGTGCTGCATGTGGCATCCATGCCTGTGCCCCCTGCGTGCTGCGTGTAAACTGTGTCGTGTGTGCGTGTGTGGGGCGTCTGCGTCCATATTCTGGCTTCAGACAGCTCCGCACAGGCCTCCCGCGTACAAGTGGCCATCCAGACCTTGGATGAGAATGACAACGCCCCCCAGCTGGCTGAGCCCTACGACACCTTTGTGTGTGATTCAGCAGCCCCTGGCCAGGTGAGCCACTGAGGCAGAGGGTTGGGGCCTCAAGACCTCCAGCTGCCTGCTCCGTACAAGGCTTCTCTTCTTCCTCCCAGCTGATTCAGGTCATCCGGGCTCTGGACAGAGATGAAGTTGGCAACAGTAGCCGTGTCTCCCTTCAAGGTCCTCTGGGCCCTGATGCCAACTTCACTGTCCGAGACAACCGAGGTGGGTGGCCTTCTACAACGGTGCCCATGCCTGCCTCCCTGCTCTTCTCCTCCTCTACCACCCCCAGCCCAGTGGGCCTGACCCCTGAGCCACCTATCTGGGCCCTCGGCTCAACAGAGGGTGGATGGGGGTTTGCACGTTTTTGCTCTTTGCAACCCTTCCCCATTAGAAGCGGTCTCCTCGGGCCACACCCCCCACAGGGAAGGTGTCCCAGGAGACGGCCCGATACCTTCCCCTTCCCACAGATGGCTCCGCCAGCCTGCTGCTGCCCTCTCGCCCTGCTCCGCCCCGCCAGGCACCCTATCTGGTTCCCATAGAGCTGTGGGACTGGGGGCAGCCTGCCCTGAGCAGCACTGCCACAGTGACTGTCAGCGTGTGCCGCTGCCGTCCCGACGGCTCCGTGGCGTCGTGCCGGCCCGAGGCGCAGCTCTCACCCGCTGGGCTCAGCACTGGGGCCCTGCTTGCCATCGTCACCTGCGTGGGCACCTTGCTTGGTGAGTCGGGCCACCGTGGGACATAAATGTGGGGTCCACATCTGTAGGGGGCATAGAGAGGAGCCAGATCCCCGGACACAGGGAAATCCACCCTAGGGCTTGAAGGAAGCGTCCTGCCTGGATTTCCCCACTGCCTCCTGTGTCCAAGAGAAAAGCTCTGGCCTCTTTCCTCGACATACCAATCTGCAGTGATAGCAACGAGCCATAAAAGCTGTTTATTGAACCCTGACTCTGGACCACCTGTGGTGACCAGCACATCACTTGTGCTATTTTATTCCATCCTTTGAACAGCTCTAAGAGGTAAATTCGTTTTCCACACAAACCCTCTAAAGGGTCAAAAGAGGTTCAGAGAAGCCAAGCAACTTCCCAGTCACACAGCTAGTGAGGGGTGAAGTTGGGACTCAAACGAGTTTGGCCAGATGTCAGACCAAGGTCTTGCCACCCCTCGGCCACACTCTTCTCCGTCTCCCAACCTGCCCGCGGTTCACAGTGGAACCAGGCCGCCTGGTTGCGGGCCCTGCGGGCTCAGCGGCCCGTGTGCGCCTCTCCCCCAGCGCTGGTGGTGCTCTTCGTGGCCCTGCGGCGGCAGAAGCAGGAGGCACTGATGGTGCTGGAGGAGGAGGACGTCCGCGAGAACATCATCACCTACGACGACGAGGGCGGCGGCGAGGAGGACACCGAGGCCTTCGACATCAGCGCGCTGCAGAACCCCGACGGCGCGGCCCCACCGAACCCCGGCCCGCCGGCGCGCCGCGACGTGCTGCCCCGGGCCCGGGCACCGCGCCAGCCCAGGCCCCCGGGCCCCTCCGACGTGGCCCAGCTGCTGGCGCTGCGGCTCCGCGAGGCGGACGACGACCCCAGCGTGCCGCCCTACGACTCGGTGCAGGTGTACGGCTACGAGGGCCGGGGCTCCTCCTGCGGCTCGCTCAGCTCCCTGGGCTCCGGCAGCGAGGCGGGAGGCGCCCCGGGCCCCGCCGAACCACTGGACGACTGGGGGCCGCTCTTCCGCACCCTGGCCGAGCTGTACGGGGCCAAGGAGCCCCCGGCCCCCTGAGAGCCGGCCCTGGCCCTGCCCAGCGTGGTGGGGCAGCCCGCACAGGCCCTCTGAGTGAGCCTCCCCACCCGGGGTCCAGGCAGGCGGGGCGGCAGCAGCCCAGGGGCCCCCAGGCCTCCTTTCCTCCCTGTGTCCCTCCTCCCAGCTTCCCCAGGGCAACCTCCTTCTTACTTACCTCCCTCCTCCTGAGTCTGTATGTCTCCCTCCAGGGATCTCTGTCTTTTTCTGTAACACTCTCCTGTCTGGGTCTGGATTGTGTGGCTTGACTCTGAATCTCTGTTCTTTCACTGTGATTCCACTCTCTCTGTGACTCTGTTTTTGTCTCCCAGATTCTAAATCTCTCGCACACCCTCTCTCTGTCTCCCTTGCCCACACACATGCTCTGTGTCTGTCTCCTGCCCACATCTGCCTGCATTCTCTCTGGGTCCCTGTGACTGGCTTTTTGGTTTTTTCTGTTGACCATCCCAAAAGCGAGAGAAACTTCCAGCCACTGCTGCCCACCCTGTGCAGGGGATGTTCGGCCCCAGGTCAGTAACCCTAGATGATGGGGGTAGGGGCACAGGGAAGGCTCAAAGCCCCGCCTCCACTCACCACCTGGAACCCCGGGCTCTCCTGTCTTTCCAGACCTGCCCGCATGGTTCCATCCATCACTCATGGCCTCATCCTGGCTCCACTGGCCTCCAGCAGAGAGAGGGTGCCAGCCCACCTCCCAGGGCAAGCGCTCCAGAACACACCTGCCCCTCCCCGCCATGGCCGCCTCCCTGGAGCTCTGCCCAGCTGTTGGCCTGCCCTGGGCATCCCAGCTCTGGGCATTGTCTTGTGTGCTTCCCAGGCCCCAGGGGGAGGGGAGGGGAAGGAAAGAAAAGGGGGAGGCAGCTGGGGAAGGGGAAAAAGGGAGGAAGGGGAGGGGCCTCCATCTCTAATTTCATAATAAACAAACACTTTATTTTCTAAATCTGGAGCCCTGTTTCCAGTTCTGCCTGCAGGTTTCTGTACAGACCTTCACTGTGCCAAAGGGTGGGAGGCGACGCCTCACCCGTTCCCTCCGGCCCACTCTCCTTTCTCCTTTGGGGGACAGTCCACTTCAAGTCCCTCTGGCCCGAGGAGGGTTTGGGTTGA
>NW_024080885.1:262244-268598 GCF_003009895.1 Hyaena hyaena
AGGAGAGAGAGAGAGAGAGAGCGTGAGCAGGGGAGGGTCAGAGAGAGAGGGAGTCACAGACTGAAACAGGCTCCAGGCTCTGAGCTGGCAGTCAGCACAGAGCCTGACGCGGGGCTCGAACCCACGAACCGTGAGATCATGACCTAAGCGAAAGTCGGACGCTTAACCGACTAAGCCACCCGGGCGCCCCTCTCCAGTCCTCATCTTGCTCTCCATGGAACACAAAGGAGGAGGGAGAGGGGTGAGGGAAGTGAGCTATCGAGGGGCCAGCTGGCCAAATCAAAGTCTGTTAGGGTGGGAGCTGAGCAGAGGGCCATCATTTCTCAGTGTGCACTCCCTGAGCAGACAAAGGAGGTCCTAGTTCCAGTCAGGGCTCCTGGAGATGCAAGTAGATGGGTCAGGACAGGTCCTTGTGACCCCCGCTCCCCCAAGTGTGAGGTGCTGGCCATCAGGGGAAGCTACTCCTATGAGAAGATTCCGTCTCTCACTCACACTTTTTGTTGTTTATTCATTTATTTTGAGAGAGAGAGAGCACGAGCAAGGGAGGGCAGAGGGAGAAGGAGAGAGAATCCCAACCAGGCTCTACACTGTCGGCACAGAGCCCTACTCGAGGCTCAAACTCACAAACCATGAGATCATGACCTTAGCTGAAATCAAGAGTCAGACGCTTAACCAACCGAGCCACGCAGGAGCTCCTCACACCTTTCACGCTGCTTGCTTAGGGCAACTAGGTGGCAGGAGAACAGGACCCCTTCCCCCAGGGCTGGACTTGTCATCTACTCTGCTGAAGGGTGGAACTGGACCCCTGACTGGCCAAAGGCCTGTGCGAGAACAGGCTGGCTGTCCCTGAAGTAGACGCTTAAGAGGCAGCACCCCAAGCATGGTGTCAAAGGGACAGGCTTTTCCAGTTCAGGGCAGGATGCGCAAGCTCTCTGTCCCTTTGGCCCCACCTGGACATCTGCATCAGGCCTTCAGGAATAAGTGGGGGGGGGGGGGGGGAAGGACTGACTTGTGTTCTGTTCCTCGGTGGTGAAGGGTGCACTGAAGTGGGACACGGGCCTTTGCCTGCTCTCCTGTCCCTCCCTCCCAGCTTCCCCAGGTCTGCCCGGATCCCATTAAACTTAGAGGGAAAAACAGGGCACAGGGAAGCAGGCTTGTCAGCAAGACCTCTGAGGTCATCTCTGGTCTCAAATACCTCATCATCTATAAGGACAGGATCTTATTAAAGGGAGTGAAGAAGGGCAGGACTGTGGAAGGAAAGAAGGGAGAGAGGGGCAAGGTGAGAAGAAGGGGTTCCCCTCCTATTCTGCCCTCTCTAGCCGGGTTCAGTCCTTCCCCTGTTTATGGGGAGGGGAGGAGTGCAGAGCATCCCAGGGTCCCAGGGGAGTAAGACGCAGGCAGTTTTTAGCCTTAGCTGGGCTCAGCCCCCCACCCCCACCCCGTGAGCTGCTAGCCACCCACACAGACATACACACTTTTTCTCATTCCTGGGGCTTTAGGATAGGGCTGTGAAGACGCAGAGATGGTGAACTAGTGGGATGAGCTCTGCCCCCACTTCCTCTCTGCTTTGGACCATTTTTCCAAAATAAGTGACAAGGCTGGGCTTTCTCTCCGAGGAGGGCTCACCCTCCCTATCCAGGTGTCAGTGTTTCTTTTCTCTTCCAGTCCGTTTCCTGGCTCCGTGCACAGGAACCGCACGTGCATCACCTACCACACGCAGGGGCACACACCTCTACTGGGTCACTCACTCACACCAGGGCGCAGTCCACAAAAATCTCTGCACTTGGAGATGCATCCTCTGATGCCTGAGTCAATCAAATGCTTGAATCAGAGGTTCCCACCACCTTTTCCTCCCTCTGCCTCCACTGCTTTCCTTCCTGAGACCCTCTGGCCTTTCTTCCTTCCTCCCTAATCATGCCCTGAAGGCCAGAGCCTGAAGGTCTCCTCCGTCTGGGCAGCTCCAGCCCACGAGGAGTTCTTACCAGCACGTGCAGGGTTGGGGCTTAGGGCTCAGGGCTGGGCTGGAGGCTGAGAGGAGGGGCGTCCAGGAGGGAGGAAATGGGGCTGTTGATCTTGAGACTGGGCACTCTGCGGGAGTGGGATGAAAGAAGGTTCAGCAGCCTTCCCTCCAGGCATTCCCATCTCTTGGTTGACTGGGCTTCCTACCCACCCAACTTCAGCTTTGCCTGGGGAGGGGCAGGGCAGGGGCAGCAGCCTCCCTGGGCCTGGGAGCCTGCCCCACCACACCAGGGCTTACAGGGGAGCTCGGGGAGGGGCAGGAAGGGCAGGAGAAGATGAGCTGACCCAATGTTCCCACTGGCACAGCCACCTGGCTTTTTTCTTCATTCACCGGAGGGAGAGACAGGAAGAAGAGGCTGGAAAGAAGGCAAAGGAGAAAGGGGAAGAAAGGAGAAAGGGGAAAGAGGAGAGAAGTCTGGCAACAGCAGACACAGGCTGAAAGACCGGAGCAAACAGTGACCAAGGCTCCAGGCCCTGGTGGGTCATGGGGGTGGCTGCCCTCCAGCCCCTGAGGCTCCTCTGGGTTCACTCACCCCAGGCAGGGGCTTGGCCTAGCTACTCTCTCCCATTCCCCTCCCCCCCCACCCCACCCATCCATCCCCCACCAGGCCTGCAGGGCCCTGGACAGAGAGGGAAGGCAAGAAAGAGGACCATGGAGGACGCACTGTGCCGAAGGAGCTCAGCTCTGGAACAGAAGGCCTGGATCCAAGCCTCATCTCTGCCACTTACTGTGTGACCCCAGCAAGTCACAGAACCCTTTGAACCTGTTTTCCTCTTCTGTCAGGTGAGAATAATTATTATCTCAGTGTTGTCATGAGAGGGGCATTCAACAAGGAGCAGCAACTGTAGTCATTAGAGTCCCTTGGGGCGGGGGAGGGGGCAAAGGGGTGAACAGCTGGGAGAAGCCCCCCTCACCATCACAGGGTCCACACTGCCGGCCTGGCCCCTAGCCACGGCGCTCTGGGTGACTCTCCCCTCCTTATTCCGCTCCCAGCCGCCCCCCTCACAAGGTGACAGTGATAAAGACTCTGAAACTGAAATAAGGACAGGAAAGGGAACAAAAGAGAGCAGGGATCTGGTGGGGGAAAGCAGCAAAGAGGGTCTAGCACCCAGCCCTATATCTGGCGTGCAGCAGGCACATGACAGGAATATTTGCTGAGAGAACGCGGTGGTGGGGAGGAGGCCGGACCGGTGTATCCAGCGTCCACAGGAGCAGGTTGGACAGAGCCATCAATAGCACTGGGAGGCAGAAAGGGATGGAGACTTGGAACAAATAGAGCTGGCAAGCCATAGAGGCTGGAGCCAGATGCTGTGAGGCTGCTCCTCTGGTGGCCCATCCCACCCCCCCACTCCCTTGGCCTAGGCCCCCTCCAAGTCCTGCCACTTCTCACAGCCTCTCAGTCTCTGCGGGCAGCCTGGAGTCTCTGTACGGGCTGGCAGGCTCAGGATGGGCCCTGCTGGCCTCCTCCTCCTCTTCCTTGTCTGGCTCCGGAAGCTTCTGCAGGTCCGAGTACAGCACACAGGCATCGTCCCGCGACACATACTCCCAGCCAGTCTCCCGCACGTGGAAAAGGTCTACAGAACCCCCGGAGTAGGCATCGCGGTGGGTGGCATGGGCCACGGCACAACGAGCCAGGGCATAGGCTTCCTGGGGGGTCATGTCATAGCGGTAGCCGCGGTCTAGCACGCCGTAGGCATAGGGAGATCCAGAGCCCACCGAGAAGATGTTCCCTTGCAGGCGGGTGCCGTCACTGTAGACATAGAAGAGGACAGGGCCAGAGCGGTCCCAGCCACACAGGGCAGTGGCCACACACAGATCCAGGCCCCGGTAGCAGGACATCATGGTTGACAAGAGCTTGGCGGCACCGGCCACACTGGGCAGCTGGCCCTCCCTCAGTGCCCGAAGCCGCAGCTCCCGCTGTAGCACGCGGTACCATATGGCACAGTCGGCCGAGGTGCCGGAGGTGGTGCCCAGGAGGTGCTGGTGCACAGGGATGATCTTGCGTGAGGCTGGGCATGCCACATAGTTGCCGCAGGAAGAACGTGTGTCCGCAGCGGCGATGACTCCATGCCGGAAGCGGAAGGCCAAGGTGGTGGTGCCGTGGGCCAGCCTGGGGCCGTGGATCTGCAGGAAGGTTTGAGGATCGCAGCCTCGGGGCACAGCCCAGGCGCCAGCCTGAGGCAGGTGAGGCGATGGTCCCTGGGTGTTGGGGGCCTGCCACTTGCACACATCCTGCAGAGCCATCCCTGGGGCTGAGTGCTGGTTGGAAGGAACAAGGCAGGGATTTGTGGGCTGGAGTCAAGCGGGGAAGGAGACGCTAAAGAGAAGCTGGGCTGCAGCCAGAACTGGTGAGGGAGGCATGTGATCTATGGCTTCACTTCTCCCTACCCCCAAATCAGGCTTTGGGACTGGCTGAGAAGCAGCCTCCTCCTCCTCAGAGGATTGCTAAGGCGAGACAGGACGAGGCTGGTGAAGTCTCCACTGTTGGGAAGACGCTACTCGTGACACACCAGAGCGTCACCCAAGGAGTCTGCTGTCCATCATCTTCCAAGCACCTGGAGCGGAGTGAGGTCTGGGGTAACCTCAAAGAAAGGGAGGCATGGATGGAAGGAGCACATCAGGGTCCTTCATGTTTGTCCTGTGGGGCCCATCGGGCATGCAAAGACAGATAAAGCTCTGTCCCTGCCCAGATGGAGGGTAAAGAGCCTAGGAGTAGGTAAAGACAAGTTCTTTCTGATGGAATCAGAATAGCGTGCTGTGAGGGGCACCTGTCTGGCTCAGCTGGTAAAGCATGTGACTCTTGATCTCAGGGTTGTCAGTTTGAACCCCATATTGGACGTAGAGCTTAGTTTAAAAAAATAATAATAATAGAGTGCCGTGGGTCCACCAAGGCAGGAGTCTTTGATGTTGGGTTCTCCCTTCAGGGGTTTGGACCCAGGGAACTATAATGCTCAGCTCACACTTTCACTTTCTAGTCAGGTGGGGGAAAGGAAATGGACCTAGACCAAGAGAAAAGGTGGTTTTTTTTTTAAGTTTATTTATTTATTTATTTTGAGAGAGAGAGAGAACAAGCGGGGGAGGGGCAGAGGGAAGGCGAGACAGAATCCTTAGCAGGCTCTGAGCCATCACCACAGAACCCAGCTCAAGTTCAGGAACCATGAGATCATGACCTGAGCTGAGATCAAGAAGCGGCCGCTTAACCCATTGAGCCACCCAGGGTCCCCAAGAAAGTCTTATGTGAGGAGGAGGGGAGATCAAATACCTTCCACAAAGCCAAGGTATGGAGGGGCCAGGGTGAAGGAACCTAGACTGTAGAGCTCTCTTTCTCCTCTGCTTTCGAGGTGAATATGAACTTCCATCTGCATAAAGACAGCCTTCCTGACAGTTCTCTGGCAGTATAGCTTCTCTGATTATGTAAAAGTTCTGAGGATGTAGCTGAGAGCATCTAATGGCCTTCCCTCTCCCCGTCCCCCTTCTGTCCAATAGTTCACAATAGCAAGAGAGTTAGTTTATAATTCCAAGGCAAGAGAAACAACAGACCTTGTCCCCACAATGCTGAGTCTAAGTCTTAGACCACCAGGGATGGTCAAAGGGTGGAGTTAGTAGATCCTGACAGCTGGCCTTTCAGAAAGACAAAGTAGATTGGGACAGAGTGGCAAGCTGCAACTACTTCCAGCACCATCTGGAATATATTTTACCAAACACTGCAGCTCAAAGTGGTGCTGTGGAAATGGGTTTAGTCAAAGAAACAGACCTGCACACAAGAGAAAGATCCCGGACCCTCCACATGCCATGATGGCAGGGCCATGGAGTCACTACTAATGGCAAGTGCAAACATGTGTTGGGAAGACTGGAGAAACCAGGAGGTCCCACTAAAGTCCAACCAGTCTTTCTCCCTTCTTTCTCCCTCTCTTACTGGACAGATAAGGATGTCTCCTGTTTTGTTTAATTTTTTTAAATGTTTATTTTTGAGAGAGAGAGAAAGCACAAGCAGGAGAGGGGCAGAAAGAGAGGGAGATGCAGAATCTGAAGCAGGCTCCAGGCTACGAGCTGTCAACACAGAGCCAGACATGGGGCTCGAACCTACAAACCATGAGATCATGACCTGAGCCAAAATCAAGAGTCAGATGCTTAACCAACTAAGCCACCCAGGTGCCCTGGAAAGTCTTCTGTTTTAAAAGACTAAGCCTTGGGGGTGCCTGGGTGGCTCAGTTGGTTAAGCGTCTGACTTCTGCTCAGGTCACGATCTCATGGTTTGTGGGTTTGAGCCCCGCATCAGGCTCTGTGCTGACAGCCAGCTCAGAGCCTGGAGCCTGTTTCAGATTCTGTATCTC
>NW_024080885.1:268989-287411 GCF_003009895.1 Hyaena hyaena
GCCTGGGTGGCTTAGTCGGTTAAGCGTCCGACTTTCGCTTAGGTCATGATCTCGCGGTTCGTGGGTTCGAGCCCCGCGTCGGGCTCTGTGCTGACTGCAAGCTCAGAGCCTGGAGCCTGTTTCAGCCTGTGACTTCCTCTCTCTCTGACCCTCCCCTGCTCACGCTGTCTCTCTCTCTCTCCTAAAAATAAATAAAACATTAAAAAAAAAATTTAAAAAAAAAAAAAGAAATAAATAAAACATTTAAAACAAAAAAAAAAAGATCTAGACAGTTGAATGCCTTCTAATTGGCCATCCTCCAGTCTCCCCTCTAATCTTATCCTCCACACTGACATGTTTTCCTAAGGTATCACTCAAATCTTGTGTCTACTCTACTAAGAAACCCTGAAGTGCTACAAGATCAAATCCAAACCACCTTCTCCTCCCCAGGCTGGCATTTAGGACCCACTATGGTGAAATCCTGATCCATCCACCCACAACCTCTTTTCATGCTATTCCTAACACATCTCACACTTCTCCTTCATCTACCTTTTTTATCCATTTTTTAAAATATTTCTAATGTTTATTTATTTTCAGAGACAGAGGGGGAGGGAGAGAATGCAAGTGGGGGAGGGGCAGAGAGAGAGAGAGAGAGAATCCAAAGCAGGCTCTGTGCTGTCAGCGCAGAGCCCAATGTGGGCTCAATCTCATGAATCATGAGATCATGACCTGAGTCAAAATCAAGAGTCAGATGCCTAGGCAAGTAAGCCACCCAGAAACCGCTTTACTATTTACTTTTAAGTAATCTCTATACCCAGTGTGGGGTTCAAACTTACAGCCTCAAGATAAAGATTCAAACACTCTATCAAATGACCCAGCCAGGTGCCCCTCCCCTCTATCTATATGAACCCTATCCTTCAAAGCCTGACTTAAGTACCATTATTCTGAAAATCCTTCCCAGGTCTGGTCTGAAAGAGGAGAAGCTGTTGGTTTGAGGAGTAATGGGACCGAGTGGTATTTAGGGAAATGAATCCACACCTCAGCAAAGCCTTCCTGGTCTCCCAATCTGTATGAATCTCCTCTCTCACCTCTGAACTACAATACTTATCATTTTTTTTCTCCTTCAAGCCCACTTTATTGAGATAAAACTGACATATGACATTGTGTAAGTGTAAGGTGTACAACGTGATGATCTGACACGTGTATATGTTGCAAAATATTTACCACAATAAGGTTAGTTAATACATCCTTCACTTCACATAATTAACCATTTTTGTGGTGGTAGTGGTGGTGGTGAGAACATTTAAAATCTACTCTCTTGGGGCGCCTGGGTGGCTCAGTCGGTTGAGCGTCCGACTTCAGCTCAGGTCATGATCTCGCGGTTCATGGGTTCGAGCCCCGCATCAGGCTCTGTGCTGACAGCTAGCTCAGAGCCTGGAGCCTGTTTCGGATTCTGTGCCTCCCTCTCTCTCTGATCCTCCCCTGCTCATGCTGTCTCTATCTCTCTCTCAAAAAAATAAAAATAAAAATATTTTTTAAAAAAATAAATAAAATAAAATAAAATCTACTATCTTAAGGTTGCCTGGGTGGCTCAGTCGGTTAAGCATCTGACTTCGGCTCAGGTCATGAGCTCATGGTTTGTGAGTTCAAGCCCCACATTGGGCTCTGTGCTGACAGTTCAGAGCCTAGAGCCTGTTTCGGATTCTGTGTCCCCTGTCTCTTTGCACCTACCCTGCTCACAATCTGTCTCCCTCTCTCTTTCTCAAAAAATAAACATTTAAAAAAATCTATTCTCTTAGCAACGTTTAAGTATACAATACAATATGGCATCATTAATTATAGTCACAATGTTGTATATTTGATTTCCAGAACTTAATTTTCTCATAACTGGAAGTGTGTACCCTTTGACCAACATCTCCCCATTTCCCCTACCACACAACCCCCCATAACCACCAATCTATTCTCTGTTTCTACAAGTTTGGCTTTGTTAGAGTCCACATATAAGTGAGATCATACAGTGTTTGTCTTTCTCTGTGTGACATATCTCTCTATATATACAGATACAGATAGCTATAGAGACAGGTGATATATATGTATCTATGTCTATCTATCCATCTATCTATCTATCTATTGAACCAATATAAGTTAAGTTGGAAACAGATTACAGAAGGCCTTGAATGCCATGCTAAGCTGCTGAATTTTACAGAACATATTTAAGCTGACAAGTGATAAGATGAAGGGAGTGTTTGAGACACCTGGGTTGCTCAGTTGGTTAAGCGTCTGACTCTTGATTTGGGCTCAACTCATGATCTTGTGGTTTGTGATTTCGAGCCCCGCATGAAGCTCTGCACTGTGTCAAGGTGGAGCCTGCTTGGAGGTCTCTCTCTCTCTCTCTCTCTCTCTCTTTCTCTCTCTCTCTCTCTCTCTGCCCCTACCCTGTGTGCTCTCTCTCTCTCAAAATAAATACACTTTTTAAATTAGAAGAAAAAAGATTAAGAGAGTGTTTTGGAAAATCAATCTAGTGCTGTGCAAAATGAATTAGAGACTACACTTTGGGCCCCGAAAATCAGGTAAGAGAATATTCAGTAATCAGGAATGAGGAAATAAGAAGCCAAAGGTGCTATCAGTTGCAATGAAAAAGAACGTGAGAAGCATTGTAGAGGAAAAATCAACAGGACTTGACACCTTACTGAATGTGGAAGAAAAGAAGGTGAGTTGTCAAAGAGGAGCCAGGGCTTCAAGCCTCTGTGACTGGAAGAACATTGTTGTCATTCTCTCACGTATTCATTTGGCAAGCATTTCCTAAGCATACAGTGGGTGCAGAGATGAATAGTGCAGAAATACCTGTCTTTAGAAACTCACAATCAATTAGGAGATAAATGTACACTTAACAGCTCAGTAAAACGCAAAAGTGTCTTCAGAGTCGTACAAATGCTATTAGTGGCAGTGTGAAGGAACCACAGGGAAAAGGCAGACGGAGGACTAGTTGCATTGCAGGGGGGACTGCAAAATAATACCTGATCTATAAACAGAGGCACTCCGCATTTTCCACACCATCCAAGTGTGAGACGCAGATAAAGATCTTCTGCTTCATTACATTCTGATGGTTGGGCTTGGAAAGGGTTGCCAAATTTCAGCATTAAAAATACAACATATGCAGAGTCTACTGGGGAAGAGGAGGGGCTGAGTTGGGCATCAGAGGAAAGTAGAATTTAGATATTGATGGATGTTGCTGCTGGAATCCAACAAGAAAGGCCAGATACTGACTTCATAGAACCATAAAGCAGGAGGCGACATTTCATACCTTTGCCCACTTCCTTGTTTGTTATGGGTCCCAAAAGGGTTGAAAAATGGAGGTGGGTGGAGAGAGGGAAAGACAATGATAAATACCACATTCCTGTATTAATAAAGAGCTTGTCTTAGCAAGCTTACGTTAGAGAATCTCTTGGTACATCTTTATAGAGCGTCAACCCTCCTCCAGGCTCTGAGATGGTAAATGACTATTGACTCAGTTATTCGCAGCTGAATTGAGAATCTAGTTTGTGGATTAACTGAGGCCCGTACTTTTCCTTCTTTTTTCTTCACCTTTGGCAATACATTACTTATTAGCATTTCCACCACAGGGTGGGAGTAAGGAGAATATTAAATCTTAAAAATTGGTTACAGAATGTGGATAGTGTGGTGATTAATGTTACCGAACAACAAGAGGTACAGCACTTTTATTTTGTTGCAGTTTTTACCAAAAACTACTGTGGTTTAAACTAACTGCACAAGAAAATGGCCTCAGAGTAGATCATTATTTTACCCAGTATTAGAGGATGCCCTTAAACAAAATGGCAACGTCAGTCGCGTTAATAGGATGCTAAAGCCGCAAAGATGTAAAGTACTGCTTGGACACCCGGCAGGGAGGGGACGACTTAGAGTTAAGGGTTCTGAACGGATTTTCAACTAGTCACGCCCATCTCAAAGATGGCCGGCCTCACTTCCCTCACGCAACATGGACATTTCCGATCTCATCCTATAAATTGTAGGTTAATTTAATCCAGTACTGCTTGCATGACTAAACTCAAGATGACAACAGCATCCCTTTGAAAGTTGGAATAGGTTAACCCATTTATTTATTTATTTATTTATTTATTTTATTTTATTTTTTTTACCCTTCCGTGAATACAGTCCCCTTGCGTCTGGCTCTTGTTTTTGGAGGCGTGGATGCCAGGAGTTAAAATGGTTCCTCCCTGGAATAGCTTTAATAGGAAGTGAAGCTGTGACGGCGAAGCGTTGCCCTGCTCTCTGGTAGGCGTTCTCGCCGGGAGGTCCTTGTGCCCTTACTAGACATGGCGCTGGCCAGCGTGTTGGAGAGGCCGCTACCGGTGAACGGGCTCGGGTTTTTCGGTCTCGGGGGTCGTGCGGATCTGCTGGACCTGGGTCCAGGGAGTCCCAACGATGGGCTGAGCCTGGCCGCGCCCCACCGGGGTGTCTCAGAGGAGCCGAGAATCGAAATGCTTCATGGAACCACCACCCTGGCCTTCAAGGTGCGGACGCAACCGCCGCGCCGGGCTGAGTCCCGCGCGCCCGCGCCCTTCCTAGCCTCTCAGCTGGGCTGGAGCCCGCGGGGGGAACGACCACGAAGCCTAGCGGGAGTCTCGGGCCTGTCGTTCCGATCCCGATGGTTTCGCTGTCTCGTGGCCCTGGATTCTCGCGCCGTAGGACCGTGGGGCCGAGGTTAAGTGGAAGAAGAAACCGAGGCTGCTTGGGTTGATTCCTAGGCAACCCCAGGTGGCCGGGAAAGGGGAGGCCGCGGCAGCAATGAACACTGGCGGGGGGGCGGATACTGTAACCATTAACCGAAGGTGTTGGAAACTGGGTCCCCGCTAGGCGAGGGTAACCGAAAAGCTGTGTCTTTTGAGGGGGAAGGTTGGTGGGAGGGAGCGCTGTAGTGAGGGCCAGACGATTGGGATTCCTGAGCCAGCTTTGCAATAACTAGCTCTACGATCTTGGACAAGTCATTCGAGCTCATTGAACTTGTTTCCTGATCTATAAAATGAAATTGGAAGTTAATACTGGTTATACCTATGTCCAGGGATTGATGTGAAGTTTAGTTGTTAGTAATATGTGGAAAGCATATTGTGAAGTGTAAAACGACAGAGAAAGAGATGTTCTGCGTCTCCATTGATGCAAAAAGAAATGTCAAGATGTTTCTGTGGTCTGATGTGGCCTGCTTTGTTTTCCTCTGATCTTAACAGTTTCAACATGGAGTCATTGTTGCAGCGGACTCTCGGGCCACTGCGGGTGCCTATATAGCCTCCCAGACAGTAAAGAAGGTGATAGAGATCAATCCCTACCTGCTGGGCACCATGGCTGGGGGCGCAGCGGACTGCAGCTTCTGGGAGCGCCTATTGGCTCGTCAGTGTCGAATCTATGAGCTTCGAAACAAGGAACGCATCTCTGTAGCAGCTGCCTCCAAGCTGCTTGCCAACATGGTGTATCAGTACAAAGGCATGGGTCTGTCCATGGGCACCATGATTTGTGGCTGGGATAAGAGAGGCCCCGGTGAGTTAAGTGGCAACCACATGGTTCTTGGGCTGACACTACAGAGAGGAGGGGTGGGATGAACTGGTGAATGAAAGGGCTTTGTGTCAGGGCTGAGGATGTATTTATTAGGTTCTTGGCCCTTCTCTGTGTTCAGGGAGGGCACTACAGTGTAGGAGAGGGCATGGAGCTTAGACTAGCTGTGTCATTGACTACCCATGTGACCTTAAACAGTTGCTCATTTTCCCAGTTAGTTTCATCATCTGTTGTATTGGTTAAATGAAGTAATACACGTAAAGCTGGTAGCCTCTGGCACATAATGTTTTTCCTTCTCTTCTCCCGTAAAATAATAAGATCTACAGGGGCGCCTGTGTGCCTCAGTGGGTTGAGCATCTGACTCTTGGTTTCGGCTCAGGCCATGATCTCACAGTTCGAGAGATCAGGCCCCGCGTCAGGCTCTACCCTGGTAGTGTGGATCCTGCTTGGAATTCTCTCTCTCCTTCTCTCTCTGCCGCTCCCCTGCTTGTATACTCTTTCTCACTCTCTCAAAATAAATAAATAAACTTTAAAATAATAATAATAAGACCGACAAAGAGTGTATTTGAGAGTGAAATTGGAAACTAGACATTAAGAACTCTAGTCAGTGCTTTCTAATAATCATGTGAGCTCCATATGTTATTTAAAATTGTCTAATGGAGGGATATCTGGCTGTCTCAGTCAGTGGAGGATGCAACTCCTGTTCTCAGGGTCGTAAGTTCAAGCCCTATGTTGGTTATAGAGCTTACTTAAAAAAATAATAATTGGGGCACATGGGTGGCTCAGTCAGTTAAGCCCAACTTCAGTTCAGGTCATGATCTTTGGTTTGTGAGTTTGAGCCCCACATTGGTCTCTGTGCTGGATCCTTCTTTAGATTCTGTGTCTCCCTCTCTCTCTGCCCCTCCCCTGCTTATGCTCTCTCTCTCTCTGTCTCAAAAATAAAGTTTTAAAAACAATAATTAAAAGTTTTAAAGATTGGGGCGCCTGGGTGGCTTAGTCGGTTAAGCGTCTGACTTTCGCATAGGTCATGATCTCGCAGTTCGTGGGTTCGAGCCCCGCATCGGGCTCTGTGCTGACTGCCAGCTCAGAGCCTGGAGCCTCTTTCGGTCTGTGACTCCCTCTCTCTCTGACCCTCCCCTGCTCACGCTGTCTCTCTCTCTCTCTCTCCTAGAAATAAATAAAACATTTAAAAAATTTTTTAAAGTTTTAGAGATTGTCTAATGGATATATTTAAAAAGCAAAAAAAGGGGGAAATTAGTTTTAACAACTTATTTAATACAGAATACCTAAAACAGTAACATTTTGGCATGTGTATTAGCCCCCTTTCAAGTGTTGGATAACCGTATGTTCTAGTGACCATTGTGTTAGACAGTGAAATTCTACTATACAATAAGTAGCTACTGTAAAGTTAGTTATATCTCTTCCTTTTTTCCCTTTAGAGAGTCTTTGGTCTAGAAGGGCTTTTGGGGCTCATCCTCTCCTTGCTTGATATAATACCCTAGGATTCTAGGTCCTGTTCTGTCATCTCTGAAAATAAATTCCTTAGCCTTTGTCTCTTTCTAGTATATAGAGACCTTGCTAGGAAGTGCGACTTTGTATCTGATGTCTGTTTCTTTTCAACTTTTTTTTTTTAAGTTTTATATATTTGAGTAATCTCTATACCCAACATGGGGTTCAAACTCATGACCCCAAGATCAAGAGTTGCATGCTTCTCTAAATGAGCCAGCCAGGTACCCCAGCTTTTTAACCAGATTTGAATGTCTCTTCAGTCAAGCTGGAATACAGCTAGTCACTTTCTATGTTATTTTCCCCTTCAATACTTGAAGATAGTTTATTCTTTCCTCTTGTTTTTGCTTCGTTTGTTCACCTGCTTGCTGAGTGCCTAGTTTTCCTCTCTCGAACAACTGTAGGATACCTAGCACTTTTTCACTTGCTTTGGAAACTATCAATTCACTACTCAGTGGAGTGCAAGTGAGATTAAAAAGTGGATATGAGAGAGGAGCTCAGCTTGTTACTTTGAAAATTGAGATGCTTTTTTTTTTGAAAGGTGTGAAAGAACAGTTCTATGCATCTCGTGTGGTCGGGGAAGCATTTTGGAAATGTTGCTTTGAACTCTTAGCTATTGGGTTTGTTCTGGGTGGTGGAAGCAGTGTACATTTGTAGGGCTGCTGGCTGATAAGAAAAACCCAAGAAGCTAGAGCATAACCAAAATGTGCCTTCTCAAGAAGCCTTTCTGGGATGCCTGGGTGGCTCACACAGTTATGCATCCAGGTTTTGAGGTTTTGTTTTGTTTTGTTTTGTTTAAGTTTATTTATTCTGGGAGCGGGGCAGAGAGAGAGAGGGAGAGAGAATCCCAAGCAGACTCTGCACTGTCAGCATGGAGCCATGTGGGGCTCAAACTGGTGAACCCATGAGATCATAACCTGAGCCAAAATCAAGAGTCAAATGCTTAACCGACTGAGCCACCCAAGGGCCCATGCATCCAGCTCTTGATCTCAGCTCAGGTCTTGATTTCAGGGTCATGAGTTTAAGCCCTGCATTGGGCTCCACACAGGGCATGGAGCCTACCTTTAAAAAAATAAAAGCCTTCCTGACAGCCTGTTCCATTCAGGATGAGTCAGCCCCTTACTCTAAGAAGCAGACTGAGACTGAGAGGGGCACCTGAGTGGCTCAGTCGGTTAAGCATCTGACTCTTGGTTTCGGCTCAGGTCATGATCTCAGGGTTTTGTGAGTCAGAGTCCCACCTCGGGCTCCATGCTGACAATGCAGAGCCTGCTTGGGATTCTCTCTCTCTCTCTCTCTCTCTCCTCCCCTCCCCCACTCGCACTACCTCTGTCACTTTCAAACTTAAAAAATATTTTTTTTATTTTATTTTATTTTATTATTTTTTTTTTATTATTTTTATTTATTTCTAGGGGAGAGAGAGAGAGAGAGAGAGACAGCGTGAGCAGGGGAGGGTCAGAGAGAGAGGGAGACACAGACTCTGAAATAGGCTCCAGGCTCTGAGCTGGCAGTCAGCACAGAGCCCGATGCGGGGCTCGAACCCACGAACCGCGAGATCATGCCCTAAGCGAAAGTCGGACGCTTAACCGACTAAGCCACCCAGGCGCCCCAAAAAATATTTTTTTTAAAACAGATTGACAGGGCGTCTGGGTGGCTTAGTCAGTTAAGTGTCCGACTTTCACTTAGGTCATGATCTCGCGGTTCGTGGGTTCGAGCCCTCCATCGGGCTCTGTGCTGACTGCCAGCTCAGAGCCTGGAGCCTGTTTCAGTCTGTGACTCCCTCTCTCTCTGACCCTCCCCTGCTGACGCTGTCTCTCTCTCTCTCTCCTAGAAATAAATAAAACATTAAAAAAATAAATTAAAAAAAAATAAAAAAGCAGATTGAGAAGGGATCACAGATTACTTAGTACAAGGCTAAATGAGATGAATGTCGTTTTTAAAAGAATCAGTATGATGTTGAGGGAACTTTGAGAAGGAGGAAAGGATTGCTTCTGATGGGAGGAACTGGTGAAGACTTCATGGATAAGTGGCAGTTGTCCAAGATATACAAATCAGAGAAAGGAAGGCTAGTGAACAAAGCAAGGGAGGAAAGAAGCATGCAGTTTTCGGGGAGTAACTGAAAGCCCAGTTTAATTGGAACTAAGGTTAACTAACTAACTAAGGTTAATTGGAACTAAGAGGAGCACGGACCCATAAAGCCAGAGAGGTAAGCTGGAAGCAGTTAGTGAGCCAGCTAGGCAAGCTAGTGGCTGTGGGACTGAGAAGGGGCTAGTTTGGGGTAGATATTGGAATCCGTTGAACCTGAAGACTGCTAAGAGTAGTGGTTCTCTGCTGGCTAGCTTTAGAATCCCCTGAAGAACTTAAAACACAAGCTTCATACTTACTCCCCACCCCAGACCAATTGATAAAGAATACCTGGGGTGAGTCCTGGGCATCTTTTTAAAAAGCTTCCTTAGATGATTCTGATACATAGTGAGAGATGGGAACCACTGAAGTAGGGAAAAGATTAACAACGCCATTGGCAATGTGGGCTGGTGCTGCACAAGAGAGATGAGTTTGGTTGGTGATGGAGAGCCACTGAAAGTATTTGAAGATAGAAAGTTTGAATCTGAACTTGATGACAACGGCATTCTATTGGGAAGGGTGAGCAGGCAGTTGGAATTGATACAAATGTTATTAAAATCTTTGTCTAAATTTTCATCTATACTAACAATCAGCTAACGTCTTCATAAAGGGCCAAATAGTAAATAACTTAGGATTGCAGACCATATGGTCTTTGTCTCAACTGCTTAACTCTCCTGTTTTTGCACAAAAGCTGTCCTAGACAGTAGGGACGCAAACGGGTTTGGCTGTGTTGCAGTAAAACTTTGTGTACGAAAACAGGCAGCAGTGTCCAGTAGAAATAAAATGTGAGTGATGCATGTAATTTTAAATTTTCTGGTAGCTACATCTTAAAAATTAAAAATAAAGGGAAATTAATTTTAATAATATATTTTATTTCGTAGATCCAAATAGATCACGTGTCTAGGGGCTCCCATATTGGATAGTACAGGTCTTTGCAATATGATTTGAAACTCCAGGCTTTCTCCTACTGTATGATATATGTCTTGTCCCCCAGATAGTCTGAAGTTTGAGGCTAGGATTGTTTTAAACCTCTCCCACAGGGCTTGAAGTTCTGTGCTTGAAACCTGTCATTTGGATTATACTTGCTTTTTGGTTATACAACAAGGACAAGAAAGCAGTTACTGTAATGTGAGGTGAGGTGAGACGGTATATTGTAGGATCCTAGAGTCTTTGTTTATTTTGAGAGTGAGAATCCCAAGTAGTCTCCGTGTTGCCCATGCTGAGCCCGATGCGGGACTTGAACCCATGAACCTTGAGATGGTGACTTGAGCCAAAATCAAGAGTCAGTTGCTTAACCGACTGAGCCACCTAGGCACCTCAAAGTGTATTTTCTTGTATATCTGTTGGTCTCCCCTGGGTTTCAGGAGGGCTAAAGAACTCTTCCTGGAAAATGAATTAGATGTCAGAAGGGGTGGTCATTTTTTTTTTTCCCTGCTAATTTCACCTCTCTTTCCAGGCCTCTACTATGTGGACAGTGAAGGAAACCGGATCTCAGGGGCCACCTTCTCTGTAGGATCTGGCTCTGTGTACGCTTATGGGGTCATGGATCGGGGTTACTCCTATGACCTAGAGGTGGAACAGGCCTATGACCTGGCCCGTCGAGCCATCTACCAAGCCACCTATAGAGATGCCTACTCAGGAGGTGCAGTCAACCTCTACCATGTCCGAGAGGATGGCTGGATCCGAGTCTCCAGTGACAATGTAGCTGATCTACATGACAAATATAGTGGATCTACCCCCTGAAAGAGGGCGGATATGGCTGCTTGCATTACTTGGGGTGACTATTGTTGGTAATGTGGATACAGCTCCCCATCCTATAGTGGAGTGGTCCTCAATTATATTGATAATTTTTTTAAGCTCGGGTGCAGTTGACCTCTATATGTTACCAGTTGTTAATGACCTGCTGCTGCAGGGGTCATTGTTTTACTTTCTCGGATGTTAACATTACACTACTTGACCGCAGTCTGTGTTGTGTCTTTTGTCCACGCTGTCCCTCCTCCAAGCACTTTATAGCCAAATAAGCCAGGACAGTGGGAGGGCACTGACTGTAATTACAGGAAACAGTGGTGTGAAGACATTGTCTAGTGAATACATTAGCATCCCCACTCATGAAGCTAATAACAAAAGAGAAGGAGAGAGAGGCAGGGAGGAGGGAGAGACGCTCTGATTCTGTTTGCAAAGAGATGAAAAGTTGATGAGGTGGAAAGATGCACAGGGCTGTATGAGGCAGAGCTGCGGAGGAAAAAGCTTTCACTTTGTCGTGAGGGGAGGGGAGGCCAGGGCTACTCACAGAGCAGAAAGGTGAATAGGGTGAATCTTGAATCTTAAACCAACTGGGAAGGGAAGGTGTGGACCCTGGAAAAATACACAGATGAGGGTGAAAGCGGTAGTGACCCCAAGCTTGGTGATCCTTGTCCTTTTGGCTCTCCAGTATGTGTATGTGGGGGGGGGACAGAGCGGTTGATGGTGGGCTTAGAGCCTCCTGGACAGGAAGCAGCACAGAATTGTCATTGGGACATGTGGGTGGGGAAGAGGCCCTGCTGAGAGCAGAAAGATGGCCGATTTATCACACCCAGCACTGAGGGGCCAGGCTATGATGGCAGCAGATGGTAAGGCCTTCTGTTAAAGAGAACACATAAGCATAGGGGAGATAGAGGAGGTTGATGGGAAAAACCTTTCAAAGATGGGAGAGGAGGGTAGAAAACAACACTACTTTGTTTTTATAGTTAGCAAGAAGGGGAAAAGTCGTTGGTGAGGGTGACAACCCAGGATCCTATTTGGAGGCAGAGGAATTTGAGAAATAGGGGAGGGTAAGGCGTCTTCAGCCCTTCTGACTGCGGATACCTTCCCTTCTTGTGCCTTCCCTTCCCCCTCAGCCTCGTGCAGTCGTGTATTGATTGATGAGGGCTGTCGGCCAGGAACTGATCGAGGCTTGTTAATTGCATTTGTCAAATGCAGGGAAATTGGGAATTAGTGAGATTGGAGAAGGGAGTTTGGAAAACAAATGACTCTGTTGCCTAAGGAGATTCATTTTGCTGAAAAGTGCCTCGGGAGCCCCTGGAGTCAGAGAGCTGCTACCGGGGACCTGGGCCTACTCGGCATTAGAAGCCATTAGGAGTGAGCGGGAGCCATCAGCCCATGGTTAGCTGTGTAAGAGACACGGGTACAGTCATTGTCCTCTCAGGACGCTGGTTTCAAAGAACCTTGTTCAAAGTTGGAAACTTCGGGGGCGCCTGGGTGGCTCAGTCAGTTAAGTGTCCTTCTTTGGCTCAGGTCATGATCTCATGGTTCGTGGGTGCGAGCCCCACGTCGGGCTCTGTGCTGACTGCTAGCTCAGAGCCTGGAGCCTGTTTCGGATTCTGTGTCTCCCTCTCTCTCGGACCCTCCCCTGCTCACACTGTCTCTCTCTCTCTCTCTCTCTCAGAAATAAATTTTTAAAAAAAATTTTTTTTAATTCAAAATTGGAAACTTAGGGGTGCCTGGCTGGCTTAGTGGGTAGAGGATGCAACTCTTGATCTTGGGGTCATGAGTTTGAGCCCCACATTGGGTATAGAGCTTACTTTAAAAAATAAATAAAACCTAAAAACAAAAACATCCTCTTAGGAGAAATCTAACACCTGAAAGAAATCAACTCAGGTTGAAATAGAGTTGAGGGGTCCAGAGCCTTAACCACTGAGCTTCCTCCTCAAATGAACCACTGTGCACACCACCTCCCTACCTCCACACCCTTAGATACACATACTCCCTGGCACTTCTTGGAACCCCAAGGAACAGTTTGAACATTGCTACCCTGGAGAATAATCTTGAGGGTGGAAAGAGTTGAAGAATGGGATTCTTTTACACAAACAAGCATAGGCCTCCCTACCCCAAGAAAGAAAATTAAGTCTGGAGAGAAGAGACAATCTTGAAGCAATGCTACCCTTGTGCTATTTCTGTCTCACCCTTGGCTTTGGTAGTGGTCTAGCTGTTTAACGTAAGCACCTATCCTACACTCGATTTTTTTCCTAATATATGTTTATCTTTAAGAGAGCAAAAGGAGCAGGGAAGGGGCAGAGGGAGAGGGGGATGGAGGATCTGAAGCAGACTCTGCACTGACAGCAGCGAGCCCGAAGCAGGGCTCAAACTCACGAACCATGGGATCATGAACTGAGCCAAAGTCGGGCACTTAACCAGCTGAGTCACCCAGGCGCCCTGTGCACTGACTGAATCCTTATGTTCAGGCAAGAAAATGCCCGGCCATCAGTTCTACGTTCTGTTCTGCAGATGCCCCTTTCTCTCCCTTCCTGGATCTCAGATAAAAGAAAGACTCGATTAATGGAAGAGATCGATTTTTGGTAGGTTTTCTGGAAAGACTCGATTAATGGAAGAGATCGATTTTTGGTAGGTTTTCTGGAGAGAAAGTAGAGCAGAGGGAGAGGAAATTTCCAAGTGCCCAGGCCCAGTCAAGCCCACCCTGTGCAGTTGTGGCTTCTTGCTGCCGAGTGCAGGTGGGGAGCTGGCTTTGCAGGGATGTTGTATGTCTCCGCTTGTGTGGGGATGATGGATGCCGCACAGCATTGGAGAGATTCTGTCGAGTGGAGTGGACCAGTTCAGGGACTCCCATCAGATTCATTTCCCAGTGCAGTCCTCTTGACAAAGGATGATGGAAAAGAAATTGCCTTAAATAGCTGGAAGATTAATTTCTCTCGGCAGTTCCCAGGCGTCCACGGGACAGGGCTCTTTAAGCGATGTCTGACAATTTCTCCTCCTTCCAGAGATAGCTCGGTGACACCGGAATCTGACTCCTCAGGGTAGGTAATGGGACTAATCTGATTAAATAGAGAGCAAGCACTCCTCGAGGCCCTGTGCTTTCTCTTGCTAGCAGGGAATGCTGTGGGATTGAAGGCCGATGAGCCCCATAGCATCTCCACACCAGGCAAGGGAGGGCTGTGGGGAGAGTAGAATGTTCAGGAGGCAAAGGGAAAAGGTAGGCAAGGACACGGGGGAGGGGGAGGAAGGGCACAATGAAAGGAAATCAGGGACTGGAGCATAATAGTTCCTGAGTGTTCCCTCTTTAGGCAAAACCAGAAGGTCAATGTCTCTTGATAGCCAACTCAGCTAGCAAATGAGAAAACTGTCAAAGCCATTTGGGGAGTGGAAGGTTACATCCTTTGAGGGAAAATAAAACAACGGATTTATTCTGGTCCATGGATTCTGTGTGGTCCGTTAGGGGAGAGGAACAAGAGGTGGGACGAAAAGGGAGGAAGGTAAAAAAGTGAGGAGGGACACTCTGGCGGCAGCATTTCCCTCGTGTCAGACGGAAGGGAGGAGGATGGGGTCAGTGAAGGTTTACACGAGAGCATATCCAGTCCTGGGCGTTACAGTTAGGGTTTTTCAGGTTGGTGTTTTTGTTTATTTTCCTAGAAGAGCCCCTCCTGCCAGGGCTATAGCAGGGGATGAGGTACTTTGAAACTGACCAGCCGCGCTGACGCACTGACCTCGGGACATGATTAAGTGCTTTATGATTAAAATCTGCATGTATTGCAACCAGGCAACTCTGCCGGGGTTTTTTGTTTGTTTCTTGTTTGTTTTCAAAATTCAAGTTTCCCTTCAGGAGGCCAGGATCGTACTGGGAAAGCTTTAATTATAGCAGGCAAGGGGAGAGAGCACACACGGCATCAGAACTGCCCCGATCAGCAGTTGCTGCTGCCTCCTGCCTGACCCTGGCCGCCCCTCCTGCCCTACTCCCTCCCTGCGGTCAACTGACTCTCCACATTCCTGCAGTGCTCCCCAGGCCTGGCCTCTGAGCCAACTTCTTGCTTCCAGGGGCTATGCCCCACTGAAGCATTTCAGTGAAAACCATTTCCAAAATGTCCTGTTCGCAGTTGTTAGTGGGTCAGGCAGAAGAAATTCTACCCACGTCAGCTTCTTGGGTTTATTTAACCCAACTCATTTCTCCCTGAAGCTTTTGCCTCTGAGTTAGGTGCCAAGCCCAACTTGGTACTTAACCCTTGATAATCCAGATTCAGCTGTCATCCTCCATGAATATCTGACCTAGTTTATTTGAAGGGAAATAAGACCCCATGGATTCCACCTCTTCTGATGCCTCCCTCTCTGGCCCTGACCCCATCCGTTCGGGCTGCCCCTTCTCTCTATTCTCCCTCTGCTTGATTTCATGCTTTCTCTCTGTTCCCTCACTTTGTAAGAATTCCCTTTTCTTTCCTCCGCAGAATTAAAATAAAAACCAATCAATCAATAAACCAAGTGCTGCTATGGGCTTTAATGTAACAAGAAAAGGTTATCACTAGCTGCGGGGTACCCAAAATGCTGGTACTGCAGAGGGAAACACAGATGGAATGAGAGAACACCAGCTAGGGAGAACCAGAGACAAATGAGAGAAGCAGAAAAGCAAAGTCCTGGGTAACAAGAGAGAGAGTGAGCAAAGTGGAGAGGGAGACGTGGACGTGGCAGGAGACAGTGATGGGCAGAGCGGCGCTGTGGAAGAGAGACGGGGCGGGGGGAAGGAGACTCTGAAGGACAGTGATCGAGAGAGTGGGCAGAGAAACCGGGAGGAAGGAAGCAGCTAGAAGCTAATGCACAATGAAACCTGTCCCCCTGGAGACAGATAATTTCTCCAGCCATACATAATGAACACGTGCCTCCCTGTGTGTTGCCCCTGTACTGTCACAGTCACTTATATTCTGCAAGAATCTCTCCATGTCTACCCTGCTTGTGCAAGGTTGGGAAAAGGCTTCGAGTGCTAGAACTACGTTCTCACCCCAGCCAGGCCAAAGACAGAAAAGCAGAAATCTGTCTTATGACAGGGGCAGGGTACGTGAGGCAGGATCAGATTCGGTACCTTTCACATTGTTACTTTCGGGTTCAGAAAGAGATCCCTTCCTCCTTCTGCTTCATACCCCCTGGCCACACACATCACACACGCATGACTCATGCCCTTTTTTCTGTAATGCCCACAGGTCAGGGCCAGGGCTGGGGAGACTCCCAGGAAGGCCACAAACTCCCAGGAGACCAGAAGAGCAGGTGCTTCCTGTGGGAAGGAAATAAGTAGCTCCCAGTAGGAATGTGTGCAGACCAGAAGGGACCAAGGTCAAGGGGATATTTTTGCAACTACTGCAGCTCTTTACCCAGCTTAGCCTCAATACCATTGTTGGCCCAAGAATATCATATGTTCTAAGCTTCCCCATGCATCACAGACTACGTAGGCTCTTCTCTCATGGTAGCTCTTCTCCAGGGGTTCTGTGCAGTGTTGTCTGATCAGAGGGAATCCACTGAGTACCAGGGTTCTGGGAGAGGAGGGCTTATAATCAACCTGTGTCTCTTGAATCTTGAGGCTGCACCCCCAGCTTAATCTCTAGAAAAGAAAGCAGTGGAGCATTTTAAACCAGAACAACAGATTAAGCATAGTCTTATAGTACCTCCCAAAGAAGCAAAATGTGCAGAAAGGAAGCCCAGCCTTGAGTCAATAGAGCCTGAATGTGGTCCTTGGCTAGGGGTAGCAGTGTTCCCCTATCTCATTTAAATTTTTTTTTTTTTATGTTTTTTTTATTTCTAGGAGAGAGAGAGAGAGACAGCGAGAGCAGGCGAGGGTCAGAGAGAGGGAGTCACAGACCGAAACAGGCTCCAGGCTCTGAGCTGGCAGTCAGCACAGAGCCCGACGCGGGGCTCGAACCCACGAACCACGAGATCATGACCTAAGCGAAAGTCGGTCGCTTAACCGACTAAGCCACCCAGGCGCCCCATCCCCTATCTCATTTAAATAGTCCTAGGCAGGGCATCTCAGTGGCTCAGTCAAACATCCTTGATTTCAGCTCAGGTCATGATCTCACGGTTCATGAGTTTGAGCCCCGCACTGGAGTCGGCACTGACAATGAGGATTCTCTTTTCTCTCTGCCCCTCCTGCAAATTCGCTCTCAAAATAAATAAACTTAAAAAATATATATTTTAAACCGTCCTAGGCATGTGCCACACTGAAGAATATCTCTGTAGGGTCTCCGGTTATTTTGTGATATGTCTGTCTTCTTTTTCAGTCAAACATTTACTATACTGTACTCTGTCCCCAGTGACTAGCATGGTGCAGGCTACTCAGTACAGATTATATAATACATGTGTTTTAATGAATAAAGGAGTGAAGGAAGGAAGGACTTCACTGTGTGCCCTTATGCCAATGATTCTTTTTCATCCTCAGAAACGTGACTCCCTATAATTGTTGAATTTCAAGATGCTGTTTGCTGCTCTTAAGCATACTTTGAAGCATATATTAACTTTTTAAATAAAGACAAAATTACTTGCTTTGAGAATATTTTTAAAGTGTTATACCACCCCCTGCTTATAAATGAAGACAGCTAGGTGTAATAAAAAGCAAGAGTTTTTTATTTTATTATTTTTTAAGATTTTATTTTATATTATTTTATTTTTTTTACAATTTTATTATTTATTTATTTATTTTTTTTTATTTTGAGAGACAGAGAGAGTGTGACCAGGGGAGGGGCAGAGAGAGAGGGAGACAGAGAATCCCAAGTAGGCTCCTTGAGGCCAGCACACAGAGCTTGACACAGGGCTCGAACCCACAAAATTGCGAGATCACAACCTGAGCCAAAATCAAGAGTCGAATGCCCAACTGAGCCACCCAGACATCCCTAAGATTTAATTTTTAAGCAACCTCTACACTCAATGTGGGGCTCGGACCCATAACCCCAAGATCAAGACTTGCCAGCACCACTGACTGAGCCAGCCAGGTGCCCCTTAGGATTTTATTTTTAAGTAATCCCTACACCCAACTTGGGACTCCAACTCAAAACCCCAAGATCAAGAGTCGTAGGTTCTACTGACTGAGCCAGCCAGGTGCCCCATTTTTAAGAAGCAGCCCTGCCCATTCCCACCTTGCCTAGATTCTGCAGTCCTGTAATCTTTCTCTCCAAGTGATAGGATTAGTCTCACACACAATATGGTCAGGCCCTGTAGAGTATCTGTCAGCATGTGTTGTTTTGTTTTGTTTTCTGCTAGATCGATGGGCAGAGGCTTAGCCAATACTCAAGCCTAGTCCCTGGATGTCAGGAGTATGAATAAGGTGCTCTTTACAAGGGAGGGACTAATTTTTTTTTTTTTTTTTTTTTTTTATTTCTAGGAGAGAGAGAGAGACAGCGTGAGCAGGGGAGGGTCAGAGAGAGAGGGAGTCACAGACTCTGAAACAGGCTCCAGGCTCTGAGCTGGCAGTCAGCACAGAGCCCGACGCGGGGCTCGAACCCACGAAC